>NW_007726859.1:319477-345972 GCF_000696425.1 Galeopterus variegatus | reverse complement strand
AGGGGGTGGGCAGGTGGGGGTGGGGGGTTTCTCCAGTTCACATCTCGGGGGCTGGGGGAAAGGGACAGAATGACACCCCCAGAGAGAGGGGGAGGGGCCGGCCATTGGCACCAGCTAGCTGATGCATGTAGTCAACATGCCCCGTAAATGGAACCAGAGCGTCGGCTGTCCACCAGTGAGAAGACACATATGAAGCAGTTCCTCAGCAGAAGACGATGGAAACTGTTTACCACAAGAAATAGCCAAGATGTGGCTTGAGGTCTGCACACAACACAGCCACCAGGGTGGCACTGTGCACCCAGAATCCTTGCAAGGGCAGACCCTTGTCGGGTGCTCCCCCATCCACACAAACACAGACAGACAAACCCGGAGCCAGGCTACATGGGGACTGTGGGGCGTGCCTGCATGGGTGATGGTACCGTGGGTGTTCACACGTGGCCAGACTCGCTGGATTGTATGTGGTAAGTACATGCAGCTCCTTGTCAGTTACACAAAGAATAAAACGGTGTTAAAGACTGGCAGGACGGTAAGCACAAAACTCTTCCAAAGAAGCCGGCAGCACCTCCGAGTACAATGGGGCGCAAGAAGCAGAGGGACCGAGCGAGAGGCCCCCGGAGGCCAGGCCCATGGCAGATGGGGGATCTCTGGATGGCACGTTTAAAGGGAGCCAACGGTGCGTCACGACCCTGACCTCAGGACAGTCCTAACCAGCAAGGGTGCTGGGGGTCAGCATGGCCAGCAAAGGAGCTCATGCGCTGTGCAGCAGATGACCAGGAGCTTTCGGAAGTTCAGCACCCAGACTCCACCTTCAGAGATAGGGGTTCTTGGTTAGGGCTGAGGCCCAGGCAATTTTTTAGTATTTCAAATTTTTCATTTCTTTTTTTTTAAGCTCCCTAAGGAATTTTCAGCCAGTGTTGAAACCCACTGAACTGAAGCCCAAGATGCAGCTGGACGGCAACTGCAGGCCAGCGCACGCCATGTGAAGGCTGAGTGCAACCGAGCTGAGCAAAGGAGAGGCTGGTCATGGTGGTGAAGAGTTTGGATTTGGACGTGACGTCCTGGTGGGGCTCATGCGGGTGGCAAGCAGGGCTGGGGACAGGGTAAGCGAGGCCTGCGGTCACTTGGAAATGGGCCCTGCATGAGCAGAGCAACGTACAGCTCGTGGCTGAGGAGGGGAGGAGGCTTGTCCACAAAGCAGCTGCCACAGCTGGGAGCCATGGTGGACTTCAGAGCAGGGAGTGCCACCCAGGCAGGGGTGCTGCCATGGCGACACCGCCTACACACCCACAGTGGGGAGGGGCGCATCTTTAAAATACACAGTGACATGTTTAACTCTTTTCAGTTTACAAAGTGATCGTGCATATACATAAATATTATCTCAACTGTTTCTACAGTTACCTACGGGGAGCAGAGGCTGGGAAACCCCTTCCAAAAGAAGGCATCCGAGCCTCAGCAGCGCTCCCGTTCGTCCCTGCCCGCCCCCGCCTTGTCATGACAGAGACCCAGCTGGAGCACCTTCAGGTGTGGACACTCCGCTGTCCCCCGCACGCTGCCGTGGCCACGTTTGAGGGCCAGTGAGGCACAGGAGAGCCCGTTCCTGCCGAGGCGCAACCCCAGGACGACAGGCCCTTCGAGTTCTGCTCCGCGGGGAGATGCTCCCGGCGAGTACAGTATCTGAATTCAAAACAGGAAGGGGAAAGCCGGCCCGGAGCAGATCTGGAGCGGTTCCACTGCACAGAGTGCATGACTCCCAGGCCTGCTTTCTCTGACACCCCCGGTGGCCCCGTGAGCACAGCAGCTCATTTCCTTGAGAATGTTTTTGTCATTTTGTCATCATGCCTCACACAGTGGGCGGCACAGGGGGCCACTGGAGGACAGGTCCCGCTGAGGAAGGAAAGAGCACAAAGATGGGTAGACTCCAGCCCGAGCAGGGGCTGGGGGTGAAGGTGGGAGGGGTCTGTTCTCACAGTCCCATTGCTGGTTCCAGCAAATGATCTAAAACAACCGGAAGCGACCCCAGGGAGCAAGGACGGTGGGAATCCCTGGGTGCCCTGTGAGTGTCTGGTTACACTTGCTGAAAGAGCACAAAGATGGGTAGACTCCAGCCCGAGCAGGGGCTGGGGGTGAAGGTGGGAGGGCTCTGTTCTCACAGTCCCGTTGCTGGTTCCAGCAAATGACCTAAAACAACCGGAAGCGACCCCAGGGAGCAAGGACGGGGGGAATCCCTGGGTGCCCTGTGAGTGTCTGGTTACACTTCCTAGCACTGGACTCTGTGATCCCATCAGGACGGAGACAGAACATTCTAGAACATTCCACTTCAGCCTTTCTTCCTCTGGGAAGTGGATGGAAACAGTTTGCCTGTAAGGAATGGATGTAGAAGAGACTGGAAATAGACTTTGAATGTGGAGTTTGCTGGGCAGCCGTCCGACCTCTGGCGCAGAGCTCCCTTCCCTGCACAGTGCGGGCACCGTGTTCTCCAGGGGCTTGAGTGGATGGACGGGGAGCACTTTCCCGTGGCAGGCTGTCAGTAAAGACTGACTCTCCTTTGGTTTGACTCACTGGTACACAGTCAGCTCCTGCCCTGCGATCCAATGCACTGACGTACGCGGTCGTCTCCACCCAAAACCCAGGGGCGGGGGACCTAGTCCTGATTTCCTCCGCCTGAACCCGGCCGCGCCTCACTCTGCATCTCTCCTTCTCCTGCTGACAGCAGCCTGTGAGAGTGTGGCTGTGCACGTGGCCTGCTTCTCCTGCTGGACTAGCGGGCAGTCCAGGGTGAGGACCAGAGCACTGCACACTGCAGGCGCGCGGCCAGCGTTTGTTGAGTGACCGATGAGTTAATGGACACATGTTCATCAGACACAGTGGTCATCTGATTCTCAACCCAAGGTTGACCTGATACAGGGTTGACAAGGTTCGTGTGAAGCATGTCACGCCTTGGAGGACCCCTTGATGGCTCTGACATTATCTGGAGCCAAGAATGTCCCCCGCATTAAGACTGCAGAGCGCATCACTCAGAGTCCTCGATTTCTACTCACTGCTCCTTGGTCTGGGGCCGTGATGTGTAACAAGCCCCTGCCCTCACCTCTCTGCTGGGCTGGGCCCCCCAGAATCTGGAGGAGCCTCAGTGCCTCCTGGGTCACTCTTAGAGTAAGGGTCAGCACCAGAGGGTTCGTTGAAGAGGGTTTAGGGAAGGAACACGGGCAGAGAGTCCAACACTCTGTATCCAGCAGGGGACGGTGCTGTGCCTAGGAGGTCGCAACAGCAAGAAGCTGTTACCATGTCCGTGCCTGCAGGGATGAGGGGGAATGACGCTGCAGACCCCCTGAGAGCCGGTGCTGCAGAGCATTCCCCAGAGGAACGCAGACCCTGCCACAGCCACAGCCCCACGTGGCACAGGGAAACCAAGGCCTGCCTCTCTTCCCACCCTCTGGTCTCCCGCCGGGGCTTCCCATCTGCCACTCCAACCAGACACCAGAGGCCAGGAGCTGGTGAGGCAGCTTGCAGAGGTCGAGGGATGAAGAATAGATCTGGAGGGGCAGGCAGAGATTTAAGAAGCCAGACACCCCAAATCACACCAGCTTCCAGCCAGAGGAAGCCCTGGGCGGGGACACCAGCCACATCCCCTCCTCAGGGGACACCAAGAGTCATGTCCTCCCCTGTCTCTGTGAGACCCTCTTCACCAGGAATGAGAGGCCTCATCATGAAAGAAGACCAGGCAGTTTCTCAGGACGGAGAAGGTCTTCAGTCTTCCACTCTCCGGGCAGCTATGGGATGATAAAGGGAAAGACCTTAGATCTTAACAATGCTAGGAGCTTCCAGTCTTCTCTGCTCTGTGCTTTGCTTCCCCTCCTGGCGCAGAGCTGTTGGTGTCCAAGGAAACAGGCGGGAAGGGCGAGGAGTGTTTGTGGAGAAGGTGGAAGACGTGGGAGCTCTCTGTACTATTCCTGCAACTTCTCAGTAGGTTTGAAACTACTTCAAAATAAACATTAGGTACATAAAGAGCATGGATAGTGGGACTCAGGATCAGCTGGAGCCCACTGGGTGGGACGATTGAGTCAGCAGACATGAGACACCCCCCAGGTCAGGCCTCAGCACTGACCTGTGGATGAAACCATCCCCACTGAAGAGCCTGGCTCAGGCCTGTGAATGCGGCATGTTCAGAGAGAATGGGAAGATGGGGTTTGGCTGGTGCCAGGCTCTCCGCTGCTAATTCCATCTTCCCTTCACAACTCCCTGTGCTGACTTGCCTTCTGCAGGGTGTGTAAGTGCTGCTTTGGGGTGGATGAGCCTCTTCACCTCTCTGGGCCTCATCTGCAAAATGAGCTATTTGGACTCAGCAATGCTTCTGGGTCCTGCCATTGCTCAGACTCCATAACAAAGACTCCAGGATGCCCAGTGGCAGCTTAAAGAAGGTGTTGGGGGCCTTTGGGGCAGCTGAACTATGCTTTGTCCAGTGTGAAGAGGTCATTGTGAGGCTAAGGGAAGACAGGGGAGTTTGGAGTCAGCCAGACCCCTCAGAGTTCCAGCACTGCCCTTCAGCAGCCGGCAGACCCTGGGTAGATGAACTAACCTCCCTGAGCCTGGCTGGCACCCTCTGCAGAATGGAGACATCCGTACCTGCCCATGGGGTTGTGATGGGGATTAGCCGGGCCCGTCCCGCACAGCCACTGTCCTTCCTCCTCCCCTCCCCTGGGCCGGCTCAGGCGGGCAGCCTGCTCCGTAAGGAGCTCCTGGATGAAAGGCGCTGGGGCAACAGGAAGGACTGCTGCTTTAACTACTCTGGGCTTCCTCTCTTTGTCTACGGCATCATAAACAAGCCTATTCCCCAAAGCCACATCTGATAATCCAGCTGCAGGAGGTCCAAGGTCAAGCAATCCGAAATGCTCTTAGCTGGGATTAGGTAATTCCGAGCCTGATCCGAGGCCTGCTGCAGGTCAGAACCAACTCCATCCTGACTGTCACTGGGGCTGCCTGGGCTCATGTGTCGCTGGGAAGGGGATGGAGCAACCAGGACAAGTGTCAGCCTGTCCACAGGGCTCTCTGAGGTCTGGCCTTAGAAACTTCACTGACCTGAGGCGTGTCAGCAGGCCCGTGTGGGGATGGTCTTTGTTGTGCACAAAGCACTTCATCCACTCTCCCAATGGATCCTTGCAGCGCCCTTGTTAGAGCAATAGACAGGTGGAGCATTTAGGGTAAAAGACCGTGAGGCCCAGAGAGGGGGAAAGGCCAGCTCAGAGCGGGTGAGGGGAGAGCTGGGCCTTCCCGGTCAGGTTTCTGGACCTGAAGTCAATGCTTACAGGGAGGCTTTCTCCTCACATGCAGCCCCAGCCCTCCAGGCCCAGTGACAGGATCCACCGGGTGGCAGGGCTCTCTTGCCCCTGAACAGAGCACATGATCTCTTTCAGTATTTACCTAATGCTCCAAAATCAAGCCAATTAGTCCAAAAATGTAATGCGCACCTACTGTGCATGGTGTTACGCAGGGGCCAGAAAACTCCACAAAGACTTTTTTTGGCATTAGTGGAGGAATACACGCCGCAATAAAACACACAGTTGAAAGACTCCCTGTTACAGCTACTCGACTGACTTAATATATCCTGGATGCTCAGCTGAGCACTCCTGCAAAGAAAGAGTTAAAGCAGCTGCTATTTGTGGTAACTTATCTCCCGCTTAGGAGTTTATTTCCCTAAGTTGGTTGAGACAGGAGGGGAAAGAGAGGAGGAAGTAGGAAGAGAGAGGAAAACTGGATTCGCTTCAAGATCAAAAGATGCTCGTAGATCCAAAAGGAAACACGGACTCCGGGGGTGGGGGATTTTCGGGCCACTGTATCCTACTGATAAGGAGAAGTTCTTGGGATGGCCCCACCCTCCTGCCTGCAGCCTCAGGGCTGGGTCCCCTCTGCAAGCAGAGCAGGCGCTGGTGCCCACCCCAGGAGCTAGTGGCAAGAGGCCGGAGCAGCCTGGGAGGTGAGCCACAGATCCAGGAAACGTGCCCTAAGTCCGTGAAGGAAGGAACAGCTGGAAAATACCCACTTTGTTTACACTCTGTCAGGAGTAATATTTTGTTAGGTTCAGGTCTGGCTTATGTCGATCACACATGTGAACACGGAACTATGGGCCAAGCTTGCCTATGCTAAGTAAACACAAGCAAACACACGCTCATTTATCCACAGGCACTTGCAATTCCCACCTAGGTCTAACCAGATGGCAAAGCTGTTTCTCGGCCTTGATGATAGAAGGATAAACAGAAGGACAAAATAAAAACTTGCCATCGGTACTGGGGACCCAAGCTGCAATTTGAGACAGTTTCGCTTGCAAAAACAAGAATCGACGAATGAATCATGGTAATTCATTCCCTTGATTTTTTTCTTCTCACAAAACTGGATAAAAATTTCTACTCAAATTGTTTGAGGGTTGGAATTGTTGGGACCAGAGCTGAGGACAAACAAAGGGCTCTCCAGATAGGACGTGGGTAAGACCCGTCAGCTGTTGAGCAGGTTGACAGGAAAGCTTCAGCGAGCATGCACGGCTCCTGCCAAGGCCTCCGCCCACCCCCAGCTCTGGGCCTTGCAACCCCATCATCGAGGGAAAGGTCCATGTACCCGAGAGAGAGAGAGAGAGAGAGAGAGACAGGATGTACAAGCACCATCTCACCCAGGGTTCTGGAAACGTGGCTCTGTCCTGAGTGTGTTAGCCTGCTCCACCTCTTGGCCTTTACTTCTTGCTGACGTTTTAAATTTATTTAATAAAGCGTGTTCTGGGAGTATCTTATCATGAGCCTTTCTGTCTCATGACCTCAGAAAAAACCTCTTGGCCTTTACTTCTTGCTGACGTTTTAAATTTATTTAATAAAGCGTGTTCTGGGAGCATCTTATCATGAGCCTTTCTGTCTCATGACCTCAGAAAATCTCTGAGTTTCTCATTTAAGCCACTGATGTTCCCTAGGGGACCCTAACATACCACCAAAGATAAGAACCACGACTTTACAACTCTGCACAGTATAGGGGCTGTTACTGCAATAAAGGTGAAAATTCAGCCAGGTAGGCATTTAGCTTATACAACCCTAACAACCAGTTTTTCCAGTCTTTGCACAGATGACCATTTATTCTAACATTGTTGGCACAACTTGAGTTACCCCACTCACTGACCTCTTAAATTTCTCTAATGCTTCAAATTTGTTGGGGAATGGAGAAATTAAAAAATGGGGAAAAAAATTTTAAATTAATTTCTATGAGTCCCCTCTGACCTTTTGGTTCCCAAACTTCAGTTTCTGACATCAAATAGATCCTGGTCACCAGGGGCTTTGGTCAATGTCACTGATTTTCCAAATACCCCTCCATAGTCAGAATGCAGCCCTCTGGGGCTGGGAACCATATTAGCAGCCGCCCAGGTGACCCAGAAGCAGGGGAGGCATGTGATGGGCACCCTGCCAGGGAAGGCTCTGAGAGGAATGGGTGGTGTGACCACAAGCTCTCGGCCTCCTCTTGCTGGGACTCTGGGCCTTCCACTGGGCAGTGGGACACCTGTAAACGATGCGTGGGGGAAGGGAGTCCAGCCCCCGCCTGTCACCCGGCCATGCAGAAGGACACGTTCCTACATCAGCCACATGCCAGATTCCACGGACATGACCAAGCCTGGTCCCAGTTGGCACTGTCACCCATGGAGGCCACGAGGGGCTGACCATAACCTGGCTTTCTCCCCTCCTGCACTGTCCCTCACAGAGAGCCTAAGCCTCCACCAGCACACAGGCAGGCCTGCGTCTACATTCCGTCCCTCAGCAGGGGCAGCCCGAGCTCCAGCTCAGCTCCAGGGCCACCAGGAGAACAAGAGAGCAGCCGTCCCTGCACCTGGGAGCGTGGAATCCAGGCTGGGAGACTGGCAAGGATGGGCAGGAGTGTCCCGGCTGGCTGGCATCACTGATGGGGTTGCTGGGAGGGCTGCCATGCCGAATACCTTGCTCACAGTGACTTCTCATGCCAGCTTCACCCCACCACCCCACAGGACACACTATACTTGTCTCCATTTTATGTGGAGGCTCAGAGTACCTCTGCAGCTCAGGACAAAGCTGGGATTCAAACCCAGACCTGCAGACACCAGCGCTGGCTTTCTGAGTGGCCGGGTGCCTGGTGTGCTGCATTAGGGCATTGCCTGTCACCTGAGAGCCATCAAAAGATTTTGAATATCTTACCAGGGCCTTAGGAACACAGATCCGGAGAAGAAGTGACTCAGGCCCTGAACTTCCAAGGAATTCCAGGTCCCCGGTGTGAGCTCTGGATGGGGTGGAGGAAGCACACCCCCTTGGCCCTCTGGACTCCTGGTCCCCTAAGTGGTGTAGACAGAGGAGGGCCAGAGCCAGCCCTTCTAAGATCTGCCCAAGACGGGGCCTCTAAGGGAGGCACACGTGGGCAGAACCCCGGGTTCGGGGACAGGAGCATGGTCTAGCCAGCTCAGCCGCTTTCTAGCTGTGTGACTCTGCTGAGTGGCTTAGGTGTTCAGTGCCTTCCGAGTAAAACAAGGACAATACTGCTTTGCTCGGACACTGCTACAAGGATTACAGTGGCGATCGAACAACAGATGGGGATCGAAGGCCTCTTGTGTGTCCCGTGCTGAGGCGCTTCATCCATTTCCTCCAGTGACAGCCCCCAGCGGTCAGCTTCCGCGGTGATGGCACTGGCAGTGGAGACCCCGCCCAGGCCGTGGAACTTGCAGGGTGGTGCGCACCCAGTGACGGACCCTGCGGAGCTGTAAAGGCCGAGCCGTCTCGCCCCCTCACTGGGATGGCAGCTGACAGCCGTCCCACCTTCTGAACTCCCTGGCAGGCTGGCCCAGTCTCTGGGACCCCCAGGGCAGTGCAGCTTCTCCACCACCCGGACTGGTGCGGGGACACCTCCTAGCAACCTGGGCCCTCTCGCCTCTTCCTCCCTTCTCAGGATCTGCTTCCAAGGATCCCAATCTGTGACAGCTGCGAGCCTGTTATTGTTGCTGCTGCTGTGGTTTTTTTGTGTTTTTTTAAAAATTGTGGTAAAGTACACATAACAAAATTCACCATCTTAACCATTTTCAAGTGTACAGCTCAGTGGCATGGAGCAGTCACTGCTGTGCAGCCATCACCCCCGTCCATCTCCAGAACTTTTCGTCACCCCAGACTGAGCTCTGCACCCATAAAACACGAACCCCCCATGTCCTCTCCCCAGCCCCTGGCACCCACTGTCCTACTCTCTGTCTCTGTGAGTTCGACTCCTCTAGGGACCTCATCATGCAAGTGAAGTCAACAGTATCTGTCCTTTTGGGACTGGCTTATCTGACTGAGCACATGTCTCCAAGGTCCTTCCGTGTTATACTATGCGTCAGTTTCCTTCCTTGTTAAGGCTGAATCATATTCTGTTGTTCATATTCACCTCCTCGTGTTTACCCATTCATTCATGGACGGACATGGGTTGTTTTCACCTGTTGGCTGTCGTGAGTAGTGCTGCTATGAACACAGGTGTGCACCCATCTCTTTGAGACCTACTGTCAGTTCTCTGGGGTGCATGCTCAGGGGAGAGACTGCGGGATCTTATGGTGACCCCGTGTTCGATTTCTTGAGGACCTTCCAGACGGTCGCCCATAGCGACCGCGCCACGTTACGTTCCCACCCTCAGTCCACAAGGCTCTGACTTTTCCACGTCCTGTCCGCACTTGCTATTTTCTGTGTTTCTTTTTTATCCTGCAGTAGCCATCCCAATGGCTGCTACTATTTTTCAATGTAGATTCCCAGTCCCCTCCTGGATGAGTCAGGTCTGACACACAGACAGATTTGGGACCCACAGCTCTGAAATCCAGCAGTCACAGCGTCCCTCTCCTGCATGGAATGGGGGACAGATCTGGGAACGTGCCCTCTGAGGCCCTAGGTTCTGTCTCCTTTGAAGTGACCTCCAGTAAAATGGGAGCTCTAAACTGGAAGAGCGGTGAACTCGGCTTCCCTTGGCCGTTCTCTTATCCTCGTACCTGGTGCGAGACTCCGGCCGGGAACTTGAGCAGAGAAAGCACTTTTGTTGAGTCGACAGACACCACACGGGGACTTGGGCACAATGTCCCGCCTTCCCAGCACTTATCCTGCTCAATCCTGCACATACCTCCCCAGAGACACCCCCAAGGGTCTCAACCTCACAGCTTTCCTGTGATGCTTCATAGGAGCTGGGAGGGGAGCTTCAGGGCCAAGGACATCCACCCCCAGCACGTGGCGCTGGGCACTGGGGGCTGTGGGCCAACCTCTACCCTCCCGCCCTACCTCCTTTCAGAGCTTCCTGGTCATACCTGGGCCAACAGGAGCCTACCCCTTGGAATAAAAACCTTACAGGGTTTCCCTTTCTTGGAAAATCCCTGGATTCTCCACTCTGGTGGATTCACAAAGCTCTTACAGCAGAGGGAGAGTGAGATTCAAACAGCCCCAGATGTGACTTTCTCAGACTCAAGGCCAGCAAAATCTGTTCTACCGTGGGGACGCTCCTTGCCCCTTGTCCACTGCTGAGCACACCATGCTGTTCCAGGCGTGGCCTCTAGAGCATCTTTCTGCACTTAGGGTTTGTCAGAAGCCCGGCTAGGTACTAGCACCATGCTAGATCTAAAAGGAGACACAACACAGAAACGTTCATCTGTGGATCCCCAGGGTCAAGGGCTTCACCTGAGAAGCACAGAACATGAAGCTGATGTGCAGGGCTGTTGTCCCTCGCTTCCAGAGAGCTCGGGGTTTGCTTGTGAAAGCTCACAAGTCACATGCCACATAAAATCGTTTCGGTTAACAACGGACCACATCTAAGACAATGGCTGCATAACATTATAATACTGTATGTTTACTGTACCTTTTTTATGATTAGATATGTTTAGACACACAAATACTTAGTATTGCATTACAACTGCCTACAGTATTCAGTACAGTAATGTGCTGTACAGGTTTGTAGCCAAGGAGCCTTAGGCTGTACCTGATAGCCCAAGTGTGCAGTAGACTACACCACACAGCCTGGGTGTGCAGTAGGTACACTGTCCAGCCCGAGTGTGCAGTAGGTACACTGTCCAGCCCGGGTGTGCAGTAGGCTACAGCACACAGCCCAGGTGTACAGTAGGTACACTGTCCAGCCCGGGTGTGCAGTAGGCTACACCACACAGCCCGAGTGTGCAGTAGGTACACTGTCCGGCCCAGGTGTGCAGTAGGCTACACCACACAGCCTGGGTGTGCAGTAGGTACACTGTCCAGCCCGGGTGTGCAGTAGGCTACACCACACAGCCCGGGTGTGCAGTAGGCTACACCACACAGCCCGGGTGTGCAGTAGGTGCACCATCCAGCCCGGGTGTGCAGTAGGCTACACCACATAGCCCTGGATGTGCAGTAGGTACACTGTCCAGCCTGGGTGTGCAGTAGGCTACAGCACACAGCCCAGGTGTGCAGTAGGTACACTGTCCAGCCTGGGTGTGCAGTAGACTACACCACACAGCCCGGGTGTGCAGTAGGTGCACCATCCAGCCCGGGTGTGCAGTAGGCTACACCACACAGCCCTGGGTGTGCAGTAGGTTACACCGTCCAGCCCGGGTGTGCAGTAGGCTACACCATACTTCCTAGATGTGTAGTAGGTAAGCCACATAGCCCAGGTGTGCAGCAGGCTATGCCATACAGCCCAGGTGTGCAGTAGGTTACACCATCCAGCCCGAGTGTGCAGTAGGCTACACCATCTAGCTTTGAGCAAATGCACTCTATGGTACTTGCACACAGATGAAGTTGTCTAGCAACGCACTTCTCAGAGTGCACCCCATTCTCAAGCAACACATGACTGCATTTAAATGGCTTTTGGATACTCTGCTGGGGGCCTTTCTGGCTGTGCTTCCAGCTGCAGGAAGACCTCACAGCATATTGGATTACAGATGTCCAGGGAAAGCCCTTAAGGACGTGATTCTTGTTGGAAAGCAATACTGGAGTACAGCAGGCACCGTGGGCTCCCTCCCTTTCAGCCATTCCTGCACTGCGTCTTGCATGCTGGCAGAGGTCTGCTTGGGTGGCCGTGTGTTTCATGGGCCTCTCCCAGACACTGGGTCGAATGTGGACAAGGCTAAGCCAATCATGCCATTCCATTTCCCTTGTGGTGGGGCATGCGATACAACCCTGGCCAAGGAGAGAATCCTGAGAAAGTTTTTCCATCCATTAGAAGGGACACAAGTCAGGGACCCATGTCTCCCTGCTTTTGGACATTGACATATGTGTATGTGATGCCTGACACTGCTGCAGCCACCATGCAACCACAAGGAGAAAACCAAGGGAACCCCAGAGTCTATATCGTTAAGCAATGAATTGACTTCAGACGACCCTGTCTCTGGACTTCTTGTTAGGTGGGACAGCAAACCCCATATTCTTAAAGCCACTTTTCTCTGGGACTTCTGTTTCTTGCAGCCAGAAGCACCCTAACTGATACCAGTGAACCAAAGTGCAGCTTTGACCACAGGGGCCGAGAAGACACAGAGCGGCATCAGCCAGGGAATTAAATACACACTTGTATAATCCACATCTATGACAAGAAGCTGCACGTGACCAAGGCTGGCACACAGGAGGGACCTGCCAGCCATGCCATCATATTAAGGATGAGGAAATGGGGGCTTAGGAGTTACAAGAACAAGACTCCATGTTCTTTATACTCACAAAGTACTTTTATGTAGATCATCTCACTTAAGCTTTGTAAAAATTACTGTTATTATCCGTATTTTATAGGTGAGTAAGTTAAAGCTGCAGGGAACATTAAGGTATTAGTGGCTATAGTGTGTTTTATAGTTTACAAAGTTCTATAAAATACTCGTCTAATTATTACCTTTAGATCTAGTCTGTAAGGTAAAAGCTTATAAGTAATGAAGCAGGCTCAGGGGTCAGCCACCCTGGCCGAGCTCCACTAACCTCTGACATCAGGGATCTCACAGCGTGGGCCTTAGACCCAAGCCTCAGTATCTCTGGGGACCCCTCAGAAATGCAAATTGTCGGGCTCCCCCAGACTCACTGAGTCAGAAATTCACTTGGGGATAGAGCCCAGAAATCTGAGTTTTACTGAAACACCCAGGAGATTCTGACGCACACTCGAAGTTGAGAAGCACAGCTTGGCACCCCGGCCATCAAAGTTACTGTGCCAGGTTGGTCACATACTCTCTCAGTACAGCAAATTGATGCTACACTAAAAAATAATATGGACCCCAGCCATAAAGACAGAAGGTAAGGTCACAGCTGCTGATCTAAGAGTGTAAAATCATGAAGTACACGAAACACTGGAAATAAAAGACTGTCCTTCAAGGGGGAAGGAAATTATTTCAGGATCAGTAACCAGGAACAGTACTATTGTACACATCACACAGTAGACTCGTGGAACTTAAAACTTCAGCTAGTGAAGTGGCTGATGACACACGAGAACACTTCAAAAAGTTCGCGGAAAAACGAACTGAAAGATAAATCTTTCAGTGAACTTTTTGAAGTCCCACATAATTCCACGCGGAAGAGCTGAGGACCTCTTCAGATGAGTTGTTGAGGGGAAGGGAGACTGCACAAGGATCACCCACTATGCACCAGACGCTAGAGTGTGAGGTCTTCTCAGCTCAAATGTCCTTCCTGGGAGGTGTAACCGTCCCCACCTTATCTTAAAGAACCCGGCTCTTGGCAAGATTAAATGACTTGCCCAGCTAATGAGTGGTGAAATCACTCTGCAAGCAAAGGTCTGCTTTTCTCCAAATTCTCAGTCCTTCTGCATACTTCACTTTATTGCTGCTCACGGTGTATCGGGGACACATCTGAACCCGTGTCCCACCTACAGCCATGAGGCTGGCTAGCTCCCCACTAGGGGCTGCTTGACCTTCCTTTTGTCCATACCCTTCACTCTCCTCCTGGTGTCCCTGCCTCTCACCCTGGTCATTTTTGTAACTGTCACCGTGCCTAGCAAAGCACTGAATGGAGCAGGTGCCCAACTAATGTTTTCTTAAAGCATTTTCAGATATTAACATTGGGGGAGGCCCCAACATTTTGGGAATGATAGCATTCAGAGGAACACTGTCCTCCCAGAGTGTCCCCAGGGCCTCTGAGGCAGTGAAAACTCTTTCTGTTCCTGTGTGGTTGGATCGTATCAGCTCAGCACCTCCAGCAAGCCAGTTGCTCAAGAGAGATTGTTGACAGACCGATTTACTGACTCATTTATATGACATACTTGTCCAATGACACAGGTCTCCTGGAGGGAGTTCAGAGGAAAATAACCAAGATGATTAAAGGATTGGAAAATGTGTTTTATAGGGAAAGGTTATAGGGACTGGAGTTATTTAACTTGGAGCTGAGAAAGCTGTTAACAGCACATGCACAGGCTATCAGGCTGGAAGGGACTGAAGGCTTGTTTAGTTCAACACCCTCAATTTCCACCAAGGCCAAAACGAAACTGAGGCCCAGGGGGAGAGTGTCACACAGCCAGCAGAGCGCGTCCATAGTGGGTCACGCCAGTCCACTGGTCTCCCCAAAACACCAGGTCTCCCCTCCAACACGCACATGCACACACGTTCATGCTAACATACGCGTGCACACTACACCCACAACCCCCTGCATGCACATGCCCACCCGCACACGTGCACACACACATGTGCACACACACGCGTTTGACCACCCAGGTGCTGAAAATGGTGACCAGCTCTCCTCTCCCCCCAGGGTTAGAAGAGGCCCGTCCCAGGTCACTGTAACTTGTAAGAGGATTTCTAGAAGGTGTCCACATGACAGAGAGGGAAGGCGAAGCGTGGCGTGGCCTGCACTTCTCCGGCAGACGTTCTCACCATCTGAGCCGCTTCTGGGCAGTGCGCCTTCCCGGGGGGAGGACCTGATGCCCTCCCAGGGCCTCGGCTGCGGCCGCACCGTCCCCTTCCTGGTCCCTGTGCAGCAGTGGGGGTGCGTCGGCGGTGGGGTGTGGCCCCATGGGAAAGCACAGAGTGGGGCTCAGGGAGGGCGAGCGCATCCACGCTGGACCTGGGGTAGGGCCGTCCATCTGTGCCCACCCCACCCCGCAGGGGTCCAGGGACAACTGCCACCTCCCTCTGCATCGTTCACCCCCCAATTCCAGGTGGGAGAACCAGACAGGCTGCGATATCCACATCCTGTAAACCAGCCAACAGCACCATGTCCAAACATGACTGCACCCGAGCAGCCCAGCAGGCTGCAGCAAACGGACCACCTTGCGCCACCACTTGTGCCCTGCTCTGGGTGCCCCTCCCAGGGTCCCAGTGGAAGCGCCTCCCCCTTTGCTGTGACTTTCCAAGACTCCCTGCCCCTGGGGAGGCCAACCCCGTGGGACACAGGCATAGCTGACTCACCGTCCTCCAGGCAGCACAAGGGCATGGCTCAGCCCCCGCAGCCCCCGCAGCCCCCGATCTCCAGGGGGATGTCCCGTGGAGGAAGCCAGCAGGTGTGGACGCCGCCTCTCTCCCTGCAGCTGGGTCAGCCCCCCTGGGTTGCAGGGCCGGCCACCCTCCTCTGGATCATCCTCAGGGCCACTGTCCTCTGCTTGCAGGCCCAGAGCCCCAGTCCCAGAGGGCAGGAGCCTAGCCCTCTGTGCTCAGGCAGGTGGCCCACTTGCACTGAGACCCACCGGCCTGGGAGCACTCCCTGCAAGAGCAGGATTATGACAAACCCAAGAGGATTAGTGTGGGACGCCATCTGCAGAGGGAATAATCAGCTCACGGGCTCGCACAGCCTGTCCCTGGCCCTCTGCCCGAGGGTACCCACGTCAAAACTGTGAAGCAAAGCCCACAGAGGAGCCCTCCGAGCCCTGGGCTTCCACCTTATCCCAGCCACACAGGTGACTACAGCCAGCCTGCACTGGAGGGAAGTGCCCGGGCACCGGGCAGGAGCACCAAGGCAGGGGCACTGGGGAAAAAGGTGTCTGCCACCTGCCTAAAGAGAGCAGAGAAGGAAACACGGCCCTTGCCTCCAACGGAAACCGGGCACACGGAGGCCGGTAAAGCAGCTGGCGGTCAGTCCGTCCCTCAGCTGCTTGTCCACCAGTGAGTGCCTGGCCATCAGTGTCCCCAGGGAGGGCTTCCTTCCCCACGTGGACTAAATCGATCGTTTGGTTTTACGTCAGCAACACTGCGGGGATTATTGGAGCCTGAGATTATCAAGTTCACTCTCTCTGAGGGCAGGCAACTATTTTTTTCTTTTTCTTTTTCTTTTTTTTTTTAACGAGTATCCATGTTTAGGTCAGGGTTGCCTGGAGGCAGGGGATGAACTGTCACCTCTGTCCTGGCAGGTTCCTCTCTGAAAATGAACCGGGTGACAGGGCGCTGCAGAAACTCTTGTGGCTGAGGGTGCGCTGTCATGAAGAGTTAAGGACTTAGCCAATGTGCGCTCAGCACCAAACTGAACAGTTCCACAAACGACGTCACTGACAGACGCAGCCATCAGTCCCAGTCATCAGATGTGCGGGACGTGGGCTGCAGGGTGGATCGCTCTGCGGTGAAAGCTGGGCTAGCCCAAGTCATTTCGATAAGTTAGGACAGACACTATCAAACCCAATGAACCCACCAGCCACCAGCCAAAGTACAGCTTCTTCACGCAGAGCAGACTACGAGTGGCACAGAGGAATTTCCCACGGTGTGCATTTGGTTCGCGTCCGTGAGCACCTGCTGCAGGCTGTGCAGTGTCCGCTGGTGTCCGGTAAATGCCAGTTCATCTGAATACGACAATACGCACCCACGGCAACAAAACCATCCATGTGGGAAGATAATGCACGTAAAGGGAAAATATAATTTGCTCAACGTATACATTTATGAAATGAGGCAGTGAACTCAGTGACCTCTAAGTGGGGTGATCAGCTCAATCAAGCCATTTTGGGGAGTGAAAGGGGACACTATTGATTATATCAGGACAACAGGAGTAAACGAGGACTGCCCCAGGCACTCAGAAACCAAAGCTGTAAAAGGCAAAGCTGACACCCTGCATGGGCCCGTATTTTATCAGCTCAATCAAGCCATTTTGGGGAGTGAAAGGGGACACTATTGATTATATCAGGACAACAGGAGTAAACCAGGACTGCCCCAGGCACTCAGAAACCAAAGCTGTAAAAGGCAAAGCTGACACCCTGCATGGGGTGTGGCTCTGTGACAGTGGGTCTCAACTGGTGGGGCAGGGGTTACCCCCAGAGTACATGTGGCAGTGGCTGGAGACAGTTTTGGTTGTCATAACTGGAGGTGGGGCTGCCACTGACATCTAGTGAGTGAGGCCAGGGATGCCACTAAACATCCTACAATGCACAGGTTGGCCCCCTTACAAAGAATTACCCAGCCCCAGATGTCAGTAGTGCTGATGCTGGGAAGTCCTGGTGTGTGAGGAGAGGGAGCAACCACAGAGATTCAGCCACATGCTGGTGACTGAGTCTGGGATGCCCCCAATATCTATGCAGAACAAGAACCCTAAAAATGTCAGTTCTGACTGGAGAGCTGGGGAACTATGTGGGGCAGTCACAAGACTCCTACACAGAGAGGGGGGGCTCGGAGGGGGGGGACACAAGCAACCCCCGCTCTGGGTGAGCCTGGAAACTAAAGTTTGAAAGTACATGACAAGTATGTAAAGGACAGTTAGCAAAACCTGCAGTTAGAACGTGACTTCACTCCAGATGAAACTAATGTCATGGGACAGTCTGACAAAGACTTGACATAAACACTGTCTGGAGCTAAAGCAGTAGATGAGAGAGCTCCAAGTCAGAGGGAATGTATCATTATTACATAGCAGCCACGGTCCAGAGCATCACACGTATACCCATTTAATTCCACAGCCCCCTAGGAGGCAGGTATTATCACCTTAAGTATGGAGAAACTGAGTCACGGAAAGGTTAACAAATTCCAAAGTCATCCAGCTGCTGTGTGATAGAGCCAGAATTTGGACCCAGACAGTTTGGTGGTGGCTCCATGGGTCTCACTGCTGCACTATGCTTCTCACAGAGACGTCGGCACAGTCCAGGGAAGGGGTCTTACTGAAGGACTGGGACAGAATGAAGCAGTTAAAGGGACCAGTGGGAGGAGCCAAGGGCAGTAGGCCCAGAGTTGGGAGAGCCAGGAAAACCAGCCCCAGGCTGCTGCGACACTAGGAGAAGGAAGAGTCCTGGTGGCCTCCACGAGAGCCGTGCCGTAGAGCAGAGAGGGCAGAAGACAGACTGGTGGGGACATCGGGTGCAGCAGGTACAGCCACTCTGAGGGGAGGTTGCCAGAGAAAGGCAGGACAGAGATGAAGTTGCCTGCACCTGCCTGAGCACAGAAGAGGCGGCCAGCGAAGGAGATGCGGGGAGGGAAGGTGAGGGGTCCCAGCTGGGTCCCAGGACTGGGATAGGCACATAGATTCAGCCACAGACCGTGCCCACACTGAGCAACACCCGCAGCTGGTCTCTGCCTTGGCTGGGACCACAGCCTGGGGCTGTGCAGCCTTGGACAGCCACTTCCTCTGCTGCTCCCCTGGGAATGCTGCATCACCCCCAGGCCTTTCCAGGGATGGAGCTGCTTTTCCACACCTGCACTGCGATGCCACCATTTCTCAGCCCCTTTGTCTGAAGGGTGCACCACCAAACTCTGTGACCACTGCAGCTCCATGTAGTTGCCATGCTGTGACCTCAAGGAAGATCTCCCCGCTTCCTGAGAGTCCAGCTCCTAGCGATGGGGACCTTGCTGCCCACTGTGGCCCTGACAGCACGGCCTGACACCTCTGCGACTGTCCGTCACCCAGCCCACAGCCTGCCACAAACCCCGACTCACGCCCTCGTCCTCGCGAGCCCGCCAGCAGGCTCCTACCGTTCTCCAGGTGTCCTCGCCAGACACGCTCAGCCCAGGCCATGGCTCCTGTCCCTGCGGCCCCTCCCTCCCCGGCTCCCACCCCGTGCACTCTGTACCCTCGGCAGACCTGCAGCCCCCTGCTCGCGTCCTTGCCCACTTCCTGCCCTCCAGCCAGCCTCGTCCCCCTGGACACGCTCCACCTACTCTCACTGATCCATCCGACCACCTGCTTCCTCTTTCCCACCTCAGGGGCTGGAAGCCTCTGGGAGAATTCACCCACTCCTGCAGATCCAAGTGACTTGAGATTCATGGTCTCAGCATCAGCCGAGACTTGGACCCTGCTCCTGTGCGCCCCGGCCTGGCCTCGATGCCAGCCCTTGACGTTTCTATTCATCTGCTCAGCTCAGTCCTCACAGTAGCCAATCCCAGTCTTCACCAGTTTCCCCACGTCACCGTTTCAACACGCCCCTGGCCAGGATAATAGCAGCTGGGCTCTTTGTCCACAGGGTTATCTATAGAGTTAAAAATATTCCTCTGGTGGGAATAGCAAATCTCCTTTTTGCTATGTGTGCTCTTGCAGTTTCACCTCTGAGACCACGTCTACACAGACGCTGCAGCAGCCGCCTCGTGTGGTCATGCGGTGCTCAGATCGACTTTAGCAGGAAATCCACCATGCATCCTGACCTCAGACCTGGGGAGGCCGCTGTGGTTGGATAAAGGAGCTCTGCCTTCTTTCTGCTGTCTGGGTCCTCCTCTTCCCTCCCCTGCCCACCCATCTCTACTCAGACCACCCACCGGCCGCCTCTGCCAGGCACCGTCGTCATCAGGTGTGTGGCTGGCAGGGCCTTCGGAGCTCCCAGCGGGACACAGCTAGCCCCGTGTCTGAGCTTTAAAGCCAGAATCCAAGAGTGAGTGGGACTGCCTTAGACCAGTGCCACCAAAGGGGAGTCTGGAGCAGGCTCCCACCTGCACAAGATGCGTGAGATGGGAGGAGCACAGACACGGAGAATAAGTCTTTAGAAACTCACAGCAACGTGACCCGGGGGGGATAGCCAAGGTGAGAACAGTTGGCACGTATTCTGTGCATCAAACCAGCTTCCTAATAATTCATTTTATTGTATTATTGGAAGTGTTGACCCACAACAGCTGTAAATTTATAAACAAGCAGGTTCTTCTTCCCAAGGATTGTTTGAGAAGCCCTGGGAGTCACGGTGTCCTCCCCCTTTCTCTGGAGGGAGGGGACCTACCTTGAGCTGGGCAGCAGCGCTCACCGCATCCCAGCCGTGAAGGGTGGACATCCGCCACCACAGAGCGCCACAGACGGGGGCTCGAACAACAGTCCCTTCTCCCACAGTCCTCGTGCGTCAAGCCCAAGATCGAGGCGCGGCAGGGCTGGTCTCTCCGAGACCTCTCTCCTTGGCTCGTAGACGGCGTCTTCTCCTTGTGTCTTCTCGTGGTCGTCCCTCTGTGCGTGGCTGTGTCCTAACCTCTTCTTATAAGGACACCAGTCCTATTGGAGTAGGGCCCACCCTAATGACCTCAGTTTACCTTACTACCTCTTCAAAGGCCCCATCTCCACGTACAGTCCCATTCTGAGGTCCCGGGGTTAGAGCTCCAGCATATGAATTCAGGGCACACAATTCAGCCCATACACATGTGAAGTCACGCACGCAGGGTCCACTTTTCCCAGTTTCCCTGTGGTCGTCCCTCTGTGCGTGGCTGTGTCCTAACCTCTTCTTATAAGGACACCAGTCCTATTGGAGTAGGGCCCACCTAATGACCTCAGTTTACCTTACTACCTCTTTAAAGGCCCCATCTCCACGTACAGTCCCATTCTGAGGTCCCGGGGTTAGAGCTCCAGCATATGAATTCAGGGGACACAATTCAGCCCATACACATGTGAAGTCACGCACGCAGGGTCCACTTTTCCCAGTTTCCCGTCCCTCCATCCTCCTCTCAGTTCTCGCCAACAGCTCAGCTTTCTTGTTGTCATGGAACAGCAGACGCGGCCGGATGCTGAGGACCTTGGCACATGTGAAGGGCCTGACCAGTTGGTAAACCAGCAGGGCCACTGATGGCAGTTACTATTGTCCAGGGATGCCTTCCTTTCATTAATTCAACAACTATTAGTCTAGTCCATGTGATGCGTCTGATACTGTTACAGGCACAGGAGACACCACGTGAGCAAACGGCGCTGTCGTGGGCTGATGTGCTGGGGTCTCCAGTCTCTCCTCTCCAGAGGCTGGCTCCCAGTGCCCCCTTCCCTCCTCTGACCTCTCTGCCACACCCTCCCCCAGGAGAGGCCATCAGGGAACTTTGGGCCTTGACCGAAGCTCATTCGCCCCAGTGGGCAAACTTCCAGGTATACATAGTAAAGGCTTTAATTAAACAAAGTTTTCCACCCGGGTTTGGGGACGGCAGGACCATTCTCGTATTCATTTCTGTCCTGTTCTCTATGGCCGCTCTTCCAAACCTCACAAACCCCACCAGCCCCAAGCCCACCGCACCCCTCTCCCTCAGCAGCACCATCTCTGCTGTGCTCCTGTAAAGAGAAAATCAGACAGGGTCACTCTGCTCAGATGACTGGTTGCACAGGCTCCAACCTCCGCCCACCTGGATGGGAAGTCAGCATCCCTCTCCTCCCCTCAGTGGGTATTTGGGGGCTAAGGCATTCATCTGGCCACACCTGAGCCTGACTTACTGCTACCAAAGTCCCTGACCTTTGCAGAGTCGCTGCCTTTCTCTGCCCCAGGTTGATCTTGGTTTCTCCATGACAAGACCACTGTGCATATTGACTTCTGTGACTTTGGGGGATGGTAAGGAAGGGCAGTTGGGGTCCCCTCACTGCCCAGCAAGAAAGGACACTTCAGGGGTGTGTGACACACCCCTGTACACAGACACACACCTCCCCCAAGGAATTTCCTGGGGCTTCTCCCCTCAGACCCAGCCTCTGCTTTCTCCTCCAGCCACCTCCAGAGTTCTCGGACACCACCTCCAATCCCCAATATCCTGTGACTTCTTTTTTCTTTGGCCAGTGTTTCATTGAGCCCAGGAAGAATGTCTCTGTTCCTGGGGCAGACAGGTTGGTTACTGCCCACATGACTCTGACACCTTCTTCCTCTCCCGTAGAACCCACTTTTGTCTGGATAGTGGCCGTCCTGTGCCCTTCTTCGCAGAGCCCTCCAGCTAGCCTGGTCTGCTGCCTTCCTGCCCAGCCTCGCCACAGACACCCTGCCCCCAAAAGAGGCCCAGTCAACTCTGAAAGACACAAAATCAAAAGACTCTCCCCGAGGGGAAGACCCCGGTTCTACAGCTCGCCCGCACTTCTGTGTTTCCCCCACCTGTGGCTGGCTCAGCCCCGCACTCTCTCCGCCCACCCCAAGGCCCACTTAGTCCCACTCTGTCTCCTGCACAGAGCACTGTCCCCAGGAAGGGTCCCGTCTGGGCCAGGCCACCCCCGCCAGCAGGGATGCCCTGTCGTGGCATTTTGGGTCACAGCTTGTGACTGGTGTGCCCCTCCCCTGTGCCAGGAGTGTCTTAAGGTCAAGGCCTGGGTTCCTCCACTCAACAAATGCATGAGGAGGGTCAACCCCACGCCAGGCCCTGTCCCAGCCACAGGGTCCCAGTGGCAAGCCACACTGGGCCCCACCCTCATGGGGATGGTGTTCTCATGGGGAAGACATCACAGCCAACAGGTCTATGTCAGGCAGTGACAGTGCATGAGGAGGCCATGGGGTAAGCAAGAGGGCGAGAGCCGTGGGGGTCGGGGTCAGTGTCCAGAGGGGGGACCGAGCTGAGGCGCGGGTGAAGCATCTTCTGGACAGAAGCCTGTAGGAGAAGCAGCCCCAAGGTGCAGGAGGTCCAGCGGTGGGGACAAGACAAAGTAGGACGAGCAAGGGACAGTGCAGGAAGGGGGGCTGCAGAGGAAGCCAGTCGTGGCTTGTAGCAGAGTTGCTACTCTGAAGTGCTCAGCAGACACTTCTGGGGTGAATGGACGAGTGCATGAATGATCGCTGTAAGACATGCTTAGGTTGACTGTGTCCTAAGATGACCTTTCCTGTCTGTTTATCTTCTCCCTCTCCCTCCAGAGGCCTGGGCTTGGACATCATCTTTCCCCGGGGAAACTGAGGTTTCCCGCCCAGCTGACAGGCTGTGAGCTCACACAGCCTGAGGGGGGCTCACGACAGGGTAGGCTCTTGTTTCCTCGAGGGAGCGTCTTTTATGTTAACGAGTAGACTGGTTAGCCTTCCACATCTTCCCGCCCTCCCCCAGCCCTGGATAAGCCTCCTGAGGTGACAGGAAGGAGGACATGCAGCTCACACGGCGACAGGGGAGCTATCCTGAGGCCTCGAAGCCCCCGCTTCCTGGTCTGGCAGATACTTCCCTCATGGGAAGCCTCTCACTGCCTGGCTCGCCTCGTGACCTCATCTGACCCAACCTGGGCCTTAGAAATTCAAGTCAGCAGCCCCAAGGGACTGAGCGCAGCTTGTACCAGATGGAGGCGTCTCCTTTGCTTATGTCACAGAACATGCAGAGTTGATAGCCAGTGGCCGGTGCAGCAGGCCGTGGCTGTCATCAGAGACTTCAGGACGGGATTCTCATGCTTGCAACACGACTGCTGCTGTTCCAGCAATCATCTCTGCATTCCTGACTGGAAGAAAGTAAGGGATAAAGGACAAATGGGCTTTGCAAAGCCCTGGAGAGCCATCCCGGGATTACGTCACATGACTTCTCCAATCTCCAAGGAAGGCACCAAACTGTCATTTTTTGTTAGCTTTGGACATTGCTGCCCTCAACAAAATTGGGGTTCTACTAGTAAGGACTAGGAGAGGATAAACACTGGACAGACCACAAACAGTATCCAGCACAGTCCACCCTCTCGAGCTCCTCGGTATCCATCTGTGCCTCTTCACACTCATGTACACGTGGTGCTTAGACGAGGGACACACAGGATCTCTGGGTGGGGCCCCGGGCACTCTCCTTAGTGGAAGGGCCAAGTCTACATGTGGTCTTTGTGGCTCAGAGCTCTAAGAACTAAAAGTCAAAGAGTCTGTCCCCAACCTGCCCCCTGTGCACCAGCAGAAAAGAAAGAAAACTGTAATAAAAACTCCCATTGAGAGGAGAGGTTAGTGGGAAGCACCCAGCAGTCCTCAGGCTGTAACTGAACACTCTGGACCAGAAGTAGCGGGGCCCTTTGTCTCGGCAGTGCATCCAATTCCTTGGCTAAAACCACCCTGGCCAGTTTCACTACACGCTCTGGAGCAGCTTCCTGGTGTGCCCGGCTCCTGTGCTCTCCCCTCGGGAAGGCTGTTTGGTCCATTCTTCTCCCTCACTTCATCTCGGGAGGGTATTTGAGGGGGTGACCTTCCTTAGAAACTCACAGCTTAATTTAAAGCCCCTCTCCTGTTAGTTTAGGCCTAGAGGCTTGGGAATAGTTTCAGGGATTTAAGAGTCAGGGGTGTTGCAGGTCAGGCTGGGCTTTGTATGACAACATGGTTCTCTTGGAAGTTAGTTCTTTCTGGTTCTGGCTGCTTCCAGTCCATGCAAGTAACTCATGGAACTGGAGATCTTATCTAGACATAACTCTGAGGACTAAAGCTGCTTGTCTTTTACTTATCAGCCACTGTGCTCTCCTCAGCCCCCTAGCACTTAAAATGCAGCTACTAACCTGAGGTGATTCCTGAAACAATAAGCTCCAGTTGGAAGGTTAAGTTCTATATGCCGGGAAATCACTGCCCGTGCCCGATGGGATAACTCGCTTAGCCCACAGGGGCTGCCACTTTGAAGTCACCACTTAAAAATCATTCAGCTTGGAGTATAGAAGCAGTTGGGGGTGTTTTTGATCCTACAGGACTCCAAACTGTAGTGTTCTCATTAGGGCTGCCACTTTGAAGTCACCACTTAAAAATCATTCAGCTTGGGGTATAGAAGCAGTTGGGGGTGTTTTTGATCCTACAGGACTCCAAACTGTAGTGTTCTCATTAGCACACTACGTTCACAGAAGCACTATTCACAGTAGCCAAAGGAGGAAGCCACCCAAGTGTCTACCCAAGGATGGATGCATAACCAAAGTGCGGCCTATCCATACGATGGGGACTTATTTAGCCTTTAAAAGGAGGACTCTGACACATGAAGCATGGATTTCAATCCCTGTACTGGCCAGCCACCAAAAAAAAAAAAAAACAGTTAAGATGTTAAGTTTTGTGTTGTTTTTAAAAAACTATCTTAAGTAAATACATAAACAAAAAACTCGTGGTGCTCACAGTCGGGTGGATTGCAGACCCCGACAGAGGATTCAGCTCCTGGGAAAGCGGTGTTTCCACCCATCTCCGCTTGCAGATTGTCCCACACTGGTTGCCTTCATCTCTCTCCCTGAACTTGGCTGCAGCAGTCAGGGTTCTTACTACCGTATTCCCTGATGCTGTGGCCATGGTGACAGTTTTAACAAATGCTCTTGAATGCATCACAAGGTCTCTAGCTTTCAGTCGGTAATGTCTGATACACCAGTCAGCTTCTCTACCTACCTTCTTCATTCAATTACTTTCAAATATTGGGTGCTGTTACTTATGGCACCCCACTTCTAGTACATAGTCTTCATTGGTTAGGAGTTGTTAGAGCTGTTGAATACCAGAGACCGACCCAGTTATGGTGGCTTAAACATGAAAGGTTCATTTTGATCATCTAATGAGAAGTCCAGAAGACGGTCACTGCTGGTGCCAGCTCCGTGTCCCAGGGTGTCATGGTCAAGAGTGCTCTGATGAGACTGGCCTTTTCCTCATGGCCCAAGACACTTGCAGAGGCCCCAGCCATGGCATCCACATTCCAGGTAGGAAGAAAAGAAGAAAAAAGGTGCAAATGTGTGTTCCATCGGGGCTTACCCTTCCTAAACCCTTCCCTGATATTCCACATAGAAACTTTATCTCTTAGACGGAGAAACTTTACTGTACAGCTGCTCCTAACTGAAGTTGAGGCAGAAGAGTGCAGCTGTCAGCACGTTGTCTTCATCCTTCCCTGA
The DNA here is from genome assembly GCF_000696425.1 of Galeopterus variegatus. NCBI lineage: Eukaryota > Metazoa > Chordata > Mammalia > Dermoptera > Cynocephalidae > Galeopterus > Galeopterus variegatus. Next base: position 320,167 of record NW_007726859.1, on the reverse strand, counting down.
AAACTTCAGGGCTTCATGAGTAGCACAAGAGGAGGAGAATAAATGCTGGAGAACAGGCAGCAAATCTCTGTGTCTCTACCAGAGAAACTCGAGTCTTCTTGATGCTATCGGCCAGCACCTCCCAGCCAACCTGCCAGCTGTCCTAGTAGAGTGCTTTTGCCTTTTCCTTGGGCTTTCTCAACAGGTAGAAATAGTTTTTTAGATAATTTTATTATTTTATGTATCCTTTAAAATTTACAGATGCTGTATATATGTGCACAAAAAGTTATGTGTGCATCATACAAGTCCCTCAGGGCAGTGTGTCAGTTAGGGTTCCCCGGGCAGGCAAGACCAAGAGGAAAGACAGACAGACGGTAGATAGATTAGACAGATGGATGAGAGATTAGACAGACAGGTGGCTAATGGATGGACGGATGGACAGATGATGGACAGACAGACGGTATATCAGATACATAGACGATAGATCGGAGACTTAGCATGTAGATAGATTAGACAGATGGATGAGAGATTAGACAGACAGGTGGCTAATGGATGGATGGATGGACAGATGATGGACAGACAGACGGTATATCAGATACATAGACGATAGATCGGAGAGTTAGCATGTAGATAGATTAGACGGACGAGAAATTAGACAGACAGGTGGCTAATGGATGGACGGATGGACAGATGATGGACAGACAGACGGTA
>NW_007726859.1:311639-318228 GCF_000696425.1 Galeopterus variegatus | reverse complement strand
ATCAGATACATAGACGATAGATCGGAGAGTTAGCATGTAGATAGATTAGACAGATGGATGAGAGATTAGACAGACAGGTGGCTAATAGATGGACGGATGGACAGATGATGGACAGACAGATGGTATATCAGATACATAGATGATAGATCGGAGAGTTAGCATGTAGATAGATTAGACAGATGGATGAGAGATTAGACAGACAGGTGGCTAATAGATGGACGGATGGACAGATGATGGACAGACAGATGGTATATCAGATACATAGATGATAGATCGGAGAGTTAGCATGTAGATAGATTAGACAGATGGATGAGAGATTAGACAGACAGGTGGCTAATGGATGGACGGATGGACAGATGATGGACAGACGGACGGTATATCAGATACATAGACGATAGATCGGAGAGTTAGCATGTAGATAGATGACGGATAGACAGACAGGATGGATCTGAGAGGCAGACGGATGGACGGTGATAGATAGATGATGGGTACGGATAGACAGAGATAGATAATAGATAGGTGATAGATGCTAGATTAGATAGACGATAGATCGGAGAGTTAGCATGTAGATAGATGACGGATAGACAGACAGGATGGATCTGACAGGCAGACGGATGGACGGTGATAGATAGATGATGGCTACGGATAGACAGAGATAGATAATAGATACGTAGATGATAGATGGATTGGAGGGATGGATGGATGGATAGATGATAGACAGACAGACAGATGGGTAGGTAATTAACACATTGACTTCAGGATCTCAGGTGATCACGTGGGCGGGTAAGTCCAAGATCTGTAGGGCTCTCTGGCAGGCTAAACCCTCAAGCAGGAGTTGGTTCTGCAGTCTGGAGGCAGAATCTCTTCTTTTTCAGGAAACCTCAGTTCTTCTCTTAAAGTCTTTACGACTGGATGAGGCGTCGGGGGGACAGCAAGGGAGCACGTGGACACCGAGCTTCCCAGGAGACCAGTCCTGACACGTGGAAGGCGGCGAGGGTGTCTCGAGTTAGAAGCGTGTGCAGAATGAGGGGGCCAAGCTCTCACGTCCTGAGGGAGACCAGGTTGAGGGGGAGAGGGCAGCGACGGAGGAAAGAGACCAGGCCCCCGAGCAGATGCAGGGGCCAAGACCCACGCACAGCTGGAGAGGAGGAGGAAAGAAGCCCAACCAGCATGGCAGGCAAAGCGGGCCCTCGTGACCTAACAAAGCCGGCCCCCGCCCCAGGGTTCCGGGGACTCGGAGTCAGTCCTGGCTGGGTCTCCTGGTGACTGGACACAGGGGCCATGGCACTCCTAACACCCCAGGGAGTAAAAGAAGTCTTCCAATGTCAGGTGAAGGGGGAATACGTGGCTTCTAAAAGGACTTCTGCTCGGCTTAGTCTAAGGGCAAGGCGTGTGGCTTGTGGACGGTGCCCCTTCAGGTGGACATGCTGGACACCCACCGTGCCTCAGCACACCAGCTCTGAGCCCACACGGGGTGTGTGGCCCGAGTTCCAGGCCAAGGCTGAGCAGCCCCTGGAGCTGGCGGGGTGTGTTTCAGGCCCATAGTGACAGCCCCGGAGGTGGCAGAGCCTGTCTGTAAGGAACAGGGAACCCCGGGAATTGTGTGCCAATGTGTGTGTGGAGTATGGTCGGGAAGGGCTGCAGGGCAGGGCCGCTGGGTCAGGCAGAAGAGCTGTGGTGGCAAAGCAGAAGTCCCTGGGGGTGAGGACAGGGCTCTGGGCGTCCCTCTGTCACCAAGTCTGCCATTGGTCCCCCAGCTAGAGCCTCCCAGGGGGGCAGCACTGCTGTGTGTGGTGGGTCTGCACATCACCCCACACCTTTTCTTACCTTCCCCATAAGTAGCGCTTGCTTCTGTACATCTGTCAGTGACCTTTCTGGAAGGGCCAGGGGAACTCTCAAGTAAAATCGGTTCTTACCTATCGATGGGGAAAATAGGTACCCCAGCCAGTCTTCTCCTCTTGGCCTGCCAGAGTGCTTAACTTTTCACCAAGAACAACTCCTTCTTTTTGCTTCTCCATCAGTCATTTACACTTTAGTGTATTCATTATCAGATTAGTACCCCCGGGGCAGCTATTTCAGAGCTGGCTCTGGGAGAAGTCAGATTTTGTTTTAGGGAAGAAGGAGGGACCACAGTTCAGAACTTGGGGCCTGCTGGAGGCATGCACAGCTGGGCTGCAGGGGCCGGCGCGAGACTCCCGGAGGAAGGAGTGCTGCAAAGAAGAGCAAGTTCCCAGAAGGTGGAGAGAGCTGTCTAGAAACCAAAGTGTAGCTCTCCCCAGCCGTGCCCGCGTTCCCGGTTACTCATTAGGGCTCTGGAGCGCTGGCGTGGCCCAGCGGTGCTTTGCCCAGTCACAAGGGCCCTGTGACTCCTCACCCTCCCCGCCCCTCATATCATGCCCTGCAGAAGCCAGAAGGCCGGGAGTGTCTGCGGAGACTTCTGAGCTGGGAAGAGTTTGATGAACTGAGAGACACCCGCAGAAGCATCCTGCTGGACACCCTCTATGACAGCGTCATCTTTGCGGTGGGCAAAGGCTTCCCGTGGGTGGAGGTGGTCCAGGTGGTCAAGTTCACGGAAGAGCTGCTCAAGGAAACCAAAGGTACTGGGCATCCAGGGTGAGAGTCGGTGAGGCTGGACCCCTGCGGTCCACTGCTGTGGAGCCCGGGAGGAGCCAGGGCCCCTTCCTTCCTCTTCCTGGCATTTAGTCTCATTGCCTGCTGGAAATGAGGGCCCGGTCTGGGCTTCCCGAATGCCCTGGTGAGTCCCTTTGCCGGTCTTCCCGGCTGCGAATCTGGTACCACTCCAAGCTGTTCCCAGGCAGCCAGGGTGTTTGTTTTTGTTTTGGTTTGGTTTTGCTTAACGTAAATCAAACGTGTCACTCCCCTGCTTAAAGCCCTTCTTGGACTTTCCATGGCAGCCCCAAAAGGCTGCAAATTGTTGCCAGTATCAGGTTTTGCTCTGCCGAATGTCTCGGGAATCCTTTGCAAGCTGGGGTTGCTGGAGCAGGAAAGGGCGGTGCGGTCAAGTGACTGCAGAGACGCAGCGTCTCTCCCACCCCCGCCCTGCACTGCGCTCTCGTGGGAAAGGCACCGCCTGGCACGAGGGGACGTGGTCATGTCTGTCCACCTCTTGGGCTGTGAAATGGAGATTCGTTCACTAAGCAAATATACCGCAGCAATACTTAACTGAGCCAAGACTCATCAATAGGTGCCGAAACGAGTGGGTGAGTGTGTGGTGGGAGACGGGGAGGTTTACACACTTTCTGAGAACCTCCCGCACGACGTCCCCACTGCTGACAGAGGGAAAGACAAAGGGAAAGACAAATACCCTTACAGCGAAGGGGCTGACTGACCCCTCCTTAATCAAGGGAGCCGAGTGGACGTCACCAGTAATGGAGAATCAGAAGCTGCCAGGCAGGAGCGAGAAGCAGCCAGCTTCCTTCCGTGGCGGGTCCCACAGAGACAGCCTGAGTCCGGTCAGGAGAACACCAGGAGCATGGCTCACAGTCACCCTCCTGTGAGCTCCGAGCACCCTCCACTGCTGACAGAGGGAAAGACAAAGGGAAAGACAAATACCCTTACAGCGAAGGGGCTGACAGACCCCTCCTTAATCAAGGGAGCCGAGTGGACGTCACCAGTAATGGAGAATCAGAAGCTGCCAGGCAGCAGCGAGAAGCAGCCAGCTTCCTTCCGTGGCGGGTCCCACAGAGACAGCCTGAGTCTGGTCAGGAGAACACCAGGAGCATGGCTCACAGTCACCCTCCTGTGAGCTCCGAGCACCCCGAGGGCATGAGAGCCCAGGGAAGACGGAGCAGCCTCTCCAGGCTGAAAGAGGCTAAGGAGACGGGGCCACTGGGCGTGGCGTCTCTTTCTGTGACAAAAGTTATTGGGAGAAGAGAGGCCAGAGCGAGGTCTGGGGATGGGATGTCATGACGTGTCAGGGTGAGCCCGATTCTGATGGCCGTGGTTAGGGATGGGATGGCCGTGGTTAGGGATGGCCGTGGTTAGGGATGGCCGTGGTTAGGAATGGCCGTGGTTAGGGACGGCGCTTTAGGAGACGCACAGGAAAGGGTCTGGGTGGGGGGCGGGGTCACGTGAGCCACTTGTTCTTAGTAGACTGGGAAATCTTTCTACTATTTTTGCGATTTTTCTGTACTTATTTTATTTTTGAAATCATTTCCAGGAAAAAGTATGATAAGGTTTTTTTAAAATGTGTGGCACATTGGAGGTCCTCTTCTGGCTCTTGTCGTGATCTCAGCAGCTGCCAAGCACACAGGCTGCCGGATGTCCCTGTCCCCAGCTCACAGTGCCACTGTCCTGAGGCAGTGTCCCGATCCCCGATGCACCCCCAGTCCTGTTGGCAGCACCTCCATGTCCTTCCGATCTCACCACTTCTCAGCACCCCACGGACACCGCCCTTTCCACCCCCATCTCTCAACCTGTCTGCTCTCGAATCTCGCATCCTGCAGCCCGTTCACCAAAGCACAGGGCGATCTTCCAGACACACAGGAAACCCCACTGCTCCTCTGCCTGAAGCCATCCAGTGTTCCCACCGCAAACCCTTGGCACACTTGGGTCTGCCTTTTCAAATCTCTTGCTCCACCTACTCCCTGTCCACTCCTCTGCTCCAGCCCGAGTCCCGCCACCCCCAACAGCCCAGGCTGAAGCCTTGAGCAAGACATGGCGTTGCTCAGGGGTTGGATCCAGAGACCCTCGGGACATTTCATCCCACCCCTGCCACCCCCACCCCACGGACCAGGATCTTCTTGGCCTCCGTCTGGGTCCTGCCTCTCTGCTGCTCACGGCCCCACGCGGTAGCAGGCCCGCTGTCTGAGTTCTGTGCGGCTCGGGGCCAGAACCAGCACCGGGGAGGGGGAAGGAGGACGCAGCCCCAAGCGGGTGGGGGCTCGGATGCTTCCAGGTTTCCAGCAGAGCCTTGCATAGGCTGGGCCCTTGGAAAGCAGTCGGTGATGATGCCAGGGCCACTTCAGATGGGGGAGATGAAGTCACCCTGGGCATGGTGTACCTTGCTACACAGCACAGCTATGTCTCGAGGACTTCCCAGACCTTACAGTTGGAAGGAGATGTGGCGGGAAGAAAGCTTCTCTCCTCCTACCGCAGGGAGCCCCTTACCATGCCAAGGGGGCTCATGCAGCCCCTGCGGGCACCCTCAGCCAGTTCATTCCTCTGTATGACCACACCCATGATTGGCCAGTTCTTCCTTGTGTCTCGCCTATGCCTGCCCTGTGCACCTGTCCCAAGGCTGTCCACTAGAAGCAGGGAGCAGGCCCTGCGGACATCTGCTGGGCTTTGTATAGTGTGACCGTCCTTACGTTTGCACCAGACATCCCAGTACCGTTCATCATTCTCAGTATTGCGTCGTTCCGTGAATCCCATCTCCCACCTCCCATCATTGTGCCCCATCTTGCTGCCTCCTCCAGACTTACTTGTGTTTGTCAATGTCATTCTTAAAATACGGCATCCAGATCCAAATGAGACACAGCCTATGACTTGATCGGTAGGGTGATCGGGAACGCTATCGCCTCCCCTGTCCTGCTCATGAGCTCCTGTGTATACGGGCCTGGGTGCATGTCCTGTATCTATCAGCATCGGGTACAGTGATTCATGTCGGGCTGAGGTCCACTGACATAGCCTTTCCCATCCTACCCTTATGGGAGGGTGACTTGGGGCCCAGAAGCAAGGTTGAAACTCCAGCTTGGCCCTGAGGGCAGTGGACACTGCCTGGGCCCCTGTCCTCAGGTGCCAGCACTGCCCCGTTGACCCTGCATTGCAGAGAGGGGGCCAGGAGATGGGCTTGGGGTGGGGGTCCTGGCGCTTTGGCCAGAGGAAAGTCTAGGAAGAAAAACAAACTGCAGACTTGGGGGGTGGAGGCAGGGCCCAGGGCAGAGGTGAGACAAATGAGACTGTCCCACTGCAAGAGCCGAGTCCTGGGAGCGGTGCCTGGCTGGCTGCAGCTTGTGGGCATGAACAGCGAGAGTGGCCAGAGGACCCTCCTGCAGCCAGGTCCCCGCCCCTCGGCCCACCGTGGTGCCCTTCAGCATGACACTCCTGAAGACAGGAGGCCGGCCTAGAGGGTGTCCTCCTCTGCAGCATGTCCACACTGCCCCTCGTGGGGACACGCGTGAGAGCGTGAGCAAGCTGAGCCATGCTCAAAGCACAGGGTGGCCTCTACTGAGCCCTCCCCAGGGTCTGGTCTCCCCCTCGCTCCAACACCCTCCCTGCAGGCAGCTCCAGGCGCGGCTGCACCTGCAGTGTTTCTGGATGCTTGGCTGGAATCCTTTGTCTGCCATCTCCCAGCTGTGTGACCTCGGGGGTTCCCTCAACCTCTCTGGCTTCACATCGCCTACCGGAAGTGAGGACGAGAGCAGCACCTGGCAGAGTAGTTGTGTTTGTTTGTGAGACGGATGCACAGGAGGCTCTGTGCCTGTGTGGTGGAGGTGGCCTCGTGTCGCAGCCACTCCCGGGGGTCTCAGGGCCTCTCCAGGGCTCGGCCTTCCATCCAGAGCTTTAGGTCTGCCTGACCAGCCCTACATCTGCAGCTGGAGGTGGCCCGTCAGCCCCGGCTGGGATA
>NW_007726859.1:309476-310398 GCF_000696425.1 Galeopterus variegatus | reverse complement strand
AGGGCAGGACAGCTGGCGAGGACAGTGGGTCAGACCCTCCCATCTCGCATTCCGCCCTGGCCTCCTCCTGCGCATCGTCTGGCCTGTGTTCCCATCTCCATCCATGCTGCTCTCACTCTTCCTGGAAGGTGGCTTCTCCAGAGACATTGTCATCATTCATCTGGGGCCAACGAAGGCTGAGTTCTGTTTGCGTACCAGATAACAAAGTTGGCAATTGGCACGAAGGAGGGCCATGTTTGCACAACAGCGATCGGAGCCCTGCCAGTACAGCTGCCAGCTCCACTCATCTCCTGGCCCCATCAGGCCTCAGGACAGGGAGGCAAGGGGAGGCCCTTTATTCAAAAGCATAAGCCGATTCTGTGCTGGCAAGTGGCTCACCGGGATGTTCTGGTCTCAACTCCAGGCCAGAAGAAAGAGTTCTTTCCCTGGCACCTCTCGGCCAACCTCCAGGAAGCCCCAGGCAGATCACACCCCACGTCTCCTGGGGCCGAGACACAGCTGTGGCTCACAGGGCAGAAGTCTTCCAGCCTGGGACGTCCCAGTGGGAGGGCATCTCAGGAAGGGGGCAGATTTCTCCCACCTCGCCTAGGCCCAGGGATGCTCAGGAAAGGAGAGGGGTGTGAGGGCCTCGAGGAGTGGTGGAGATTTGGGGTGCCCACGAGGCCCTGCATGGGAAGAGGGGCAGAAGGAGGGACAGCCTCGTTCACCTCAGGATTCTCTCACGGGGGAGCTGAGCCTGGAGGAAGGTGACCCACGACCACCCACCCCCCAGCCAACCTCCACTTCGACCACTTTGCTGCTTCTGCCTGTCATAATCACCATCTGGGGGGCACCAGCCTCTCCTGGATTCTACCTCTAGACATCTGGGATAGAGAGAACCCTTGTTCTGCTGGCTTGGTCCCCCACTCCTGGGGACAGGGGA
>NW_007726859.1:307022-308866 GCF_000696425.1 Galeopterus variegatus | reverse complement strand
GCAGCTGCCCACCACCCCCAATGGCCCGCACAGGGCAATGACTGTTCCAAGCTCTCCTGTGAGACTGTGCCTCGTGGGACACTCAGAGCCAAGCCCAGGATCTGCCTGTCAGGAGACCCCAGCAGTGCAGGACCAGCCCAAGCGGAAAGTGGGTGCCTCCTCCTGCAGCCTGGGACAGGCTGCCAGGGCCGTGGCCCCTCAGGCTGGACCTGGAGGGGGGCTTCTGACACAACGTCTTTGTTGATGATGGTGGAGCATTTCTTGAGACAAATCGGCAACTGTCATTTCAGCAGTGCCTCCCTGAGTGTGTTGTCTGCTGGGGCCACCATCAGGAAGCACCACAGACGGGGTGGTTCCAACTAAGGACGTTCATTCTCTCACTGTCCTGGAGGCTGGAAGTCCGAGATCCAGGCATGGCAGGGCTGGTGCGTCCTGAGGCCTCTCTCCCGGTGGCATCTCCCTGTGTCCTCACAGGGTCATCCCTCTGTGCATGTCTGAGTCCTAATTTCGTTTTCTTATAAGGATGCTGGTCCTATTGGGTTAGGACCCACCCATATGGCCTCATTTTACCTTATTACCTCTCTGACGACCACGTCTTCACATACAGTCACATTCGGAGGTACTGGGGGTTAGCGATCCAGCATATGAATTTGGGGGGGGGGACAAAATTCAGCCCATACCCCAAGTGGGGTCACAGCTCACAGCTGAGTCTGTGTTGATATGTAGGCCAGAAATCAAGACTGGGCCATAGAACCTTCCCCTGCCTTCCACGAGCGGCCATCCACCCTGCAGAGGGAGGCTCACGCAGGGCCTTTCACACAGAATCGTCACCGTCACCACAGCCTGGCGTTGTGGGCACTATTTTAAAGACGAAGACCCTGAGGCTCAGAGAGGTTAAGTAACTTGCCCAAGGTTGCCCCTTGAGTAAGTGGTGTCGGAATTTGAACCCAGACTTGCCGGACAGGGGAGGGCACACCCTCCACGCAGCCTTCCGTCTTGAGCAGGGACCTGCACACGGGCTGCACGAGGACCGGGGAGCCCCTGCAGGGAGTGGAGTGAGGCTGCCGGTGTGCACCTGGAAGGACCCGGTGGAACACCCGGGTGCTGGGTGCCTCACAGGGTCACCAAGGATGGCTCATGGGATGAAGCTGGGATTTTGGCCCCAGCAGGAGGGCTCCCATGTGGTGGGTGGCCCAGACACAGGCCAGAGGGTGAGCTGCACCTGTCAGCAATTGCCCTGTCCTGGCCACACCACCCAAGTGTGGTACACATTCCCTCAAGACCAGACCCTGGCCCACCTCTGACTTCTGTGTCCTTCCTCGGTCAGCTGGACAATCTGGTGGGTCTTGGAGGGCCCAACACCAGAGGGACAAGGTGCGTGTGTGAAGTAGCCAGTTCTTCAGTTGACACGGTACCATGTCCCTTAGACAGAGGGACTGCCTGGTCATTTTCATCTCGGAGCACGAGGGCAGTGAGATTTTGAGGACCCACAGCCAGGGCTCCCCTCGGCAAACTGAGTTGGCTGCGAGCTGGGCCAGGAGGTGCCCACCACTGTGGCAACGGGACCGTCCACTCCACAGAGAGCCCCACGGCTGCTCAGAGTCCAAAGACACCCAGGAGGTGCCCGATGCAAGCCCCCACCCCACACATGCTCGGGGCTCTCTCTCCAGCTACGTGGCACATGGCTGTCAGGCCTCTGGTGAACGGCTCCTCCTTCCCCAAGCAAAGACCCAGTCCACGGTGAGTGGCTTCTGGAAGTTTCCTCCAGCTGTGGCTCCTACTGTTGTAGTCCCCCCTTGTCCACAGGGCACACGTCCCAAGACCTCCCATGGATGCCTGAAACC
>NW_007726859.1:304885-306261 GCF_000696425.1 Galeopterus variegatus | reverse complement strand
TTTTTTTTTTTTCCTTTTTGTCTTTTTTACTGACCGGCAATGGGATCACAACCCTCGGTGTCACGCCCGCACGGCGCTCAGCCAGTGAGCAGGAACCAGTCTCCACATGGGATCCGAACCCTTGGCGGGAGCGCCACCACGCTCCCAAGCAGCGCACTCTCCAGTGCACCACTGGGCCGGCCCAAGACAACTGTATCTTAAAAAACAAAATTAAAAAACCTAGTGGGTAGGAAAACAGTGCGGAAGTTTCTCAAAAAGTTAGCCATGAATTGTCATAGGGTCTGGCAATTGCACTCCTGGGTACACACTCAGGAGAATTGAAAGCAGGAACTTGGGGCAGAGCCTGTGGCGCACTCTGGAGAGTGCGGCGCCGGGAGCGCAGCAGCGCTCCCACCGTGGGTTCGGATCCTATATAGTGATGACCGGTGCGCTCACTGGCTGAGCGCGGGGCGGCCAGTCTCAAAAAGGACAAAAAAAAAAAAAAGAAAGAAAGAAAGCAGGGACTTGAACAGAGATGTACACCCCTGTGTCCACTGTGGCGCTGTTCACAATAGCAAAGGTGGGAACAGCCCCCTGCCCGTCTGCAGATGAGTGGGTGAGCAGAACACAGCCTGTACACACCATGGGATGCCAGCCTTTAAAAGGAAGGAAATTCTGACACCTGCCACAACACGGATGATCCTTGAAGACATCGTGCCAAGTGAAAAAAGCCACACACGAAAAGACAGATGCCAAAGATTCTGCTCGTCGAGGTACCGAGAGCCGTCAAGTTCACGGAGACGACGGTGCAATGGGCTGCCTGAGGCTGGGAGGTGGGGAAGGGGCAGACGCTGTCTAAGGCGAGTGCAGTACCAGTTTGGGAAGATGAGAAAGTTCTGGAGGTGGACGGTGGTGATGGTTCTACAACAATGTGAATGTAGTTAGTGCCATAGAACTATACACATAAAAATGGTGAAGACGGTAGATTTTGTTATGTGTATTTACAATTAAAAAATTAAATTTAAATTTAAAAAATCCCAGTGGGCATATAGCTCTGCATATTTCGTGTGTCTCTCATTCGCGCCTCGAAAGCATTCCTGTGGCTGTGATCCACTCACCTTGGAGTGGGACAATGTGGTGTGAGACCTGATGTGGTACTGACTACTGATGGGCAAGCCGCCTGAGTTCTCTAGGCCTCAGTTTCCCCATCTGTTAAATGGTGGCAAATACTTATTTCATCGGCTAATTGTGATCATTAAATATTATCATTAATATGAGTTTCATTAATTGATATTAACTAAGATTAATTTAAATGCTTTAATACTGTGAAGTAACGCTCCCATGCGAGTTGGGTATTATTATTTCCCGAGAGCTTAGCACGGGGCAGCAACCATGTG
>NW_007726859.1:302260-303950 GCF_000696425.1 Galeopterus variegatus | reverse complement strand
CTCCCATGCGAGTTGGGTATTATTATTTCCCGAGAGCTTAGCACGGGGCAGCAACCATGTGTGCTGAGCTTTCTGGGAAGGTCCTAATTTTATATCATCTGCCCTGTCATCCCCAGAAGTACACATACCCATCAGTACAAAGGTCTACACTGAGGTTTGGGAAATCTGGTGCATCGAGCAGCTTCCTGCCACTGAGGCACCCACAATGGCAGGGGACAGGAGGGTCACCCCTCCCCTCCTCCTTTCCCCTCGGCTGTCAGTGCAGCCAGGGAAGACAGAGCCCCGCTGGCTCCCCACAGCACCCCATGCCCCACACTGCCCCGTGGTGAACAGAGCCCCCAGGGAGCCCCCAGTCTGCAGGATTCCACCTCTGGAAGCCAGGCTGACTGCAGAACACCACACAGCTGCCAGCGGGGCCGGAGTGCCGGGAGGAGCTGGTGAGGATGGGGATGATGATGACGTTGTTATCTATTGAGTGCTTACTGTGTACCAGGCACTGCAGGAGTGCTGTATACACACGCTCTCGTCTGACCCTATGAAGTGGGTCCTTTATCACCTCCAGTTTGCAGATAAGAACACTGACGCCCACAGAGGCAGGATAGCCTGTGCGGGTGACAACAGAGCAGAGCCAGCTTTGGGCCCCAGCCTGCGGGCACTCCCAGCCGATGCTCATGCCACACTGCCCCAGTGGCGGAGCTGAGCTCTGCAGAGCAGCCCCAGTGTCAGCGCCGCCATCAGTCCAGGGGTGCCCTAGGCTCGGGGGTGGTCCCCGTGTGGCTATGACCAGGGGCTGAGCACAGAGCCGTGGCAGTCAAAGGCTTGGTGCTGCTTGGAGGGGAGGGTCATCTCCTGCCAGCGTGGTCCCCGTTGGCCAGCCACAGGCAGTCCTGCGGCAATCAGGACGGAGGCCGATGGTGGTCCTCCCATGGAGCGTCCCAGGCCGGACCAGACCACGCCCTCTCCTCTCCCTGCTGCTCACAGGGCAGCTTTGCCGCCACCACCGCAGGAAGCGGGGGCTTCTGAAGGGACTGAAGCCCAGAGACCTCAGGGCAGGCAGGAGCCGTGGAAGAGGTCAAAGGCAGAGAGAATTCCCGCAGATCCCCAGGCCAGCAGCCGGCAGGGCAGCTTTGGAGCCAACTCCCAGGGTGGCACCAGCCACTCTCTCCCTTCCCATCCCCTGAGCAGACCGCGCCCCAGCCTCGCTTCTGAGACGTTTCTGACCCACCAAGAAGCACCAGGCAGAGGCAATGATAAGAAATAGAAGCCCAAGGCTTGCTGCTTAGCTCAGTTGATTAGAGCACAGGGTACAAAGGTCCAGTGTCCCTCCCTGTACTGGCCAGCAAAAAAAAAAAAAAAGAAAAGAAAAGAAAGAAAGAAAGAAAAGAAATAGAAGCCTGTCCCTTCCCCACGCTGGGGTGGTAACAGCGGGGGCAACTCCACTCCAGGTCCCTGACCCCCGACTCCTGGGCTGGAGCACTGGCCCTGACTTTGCCCCACGAGAGACTCGGGCAAGTCCAGTTCTTTCTCTGAGCCTCAGTTTCCCCCTCTGCGGAACAAAAAAACTGGACTAGCTCAATATTTCCCAAAATGTGCTTCTTGGTGCCGAGACACTGTCTGCTCAAACAGATCTGGGCAGCACCGTGTCCACACAGCCCTTCCTGGTGATCTGCTGGCCATTAGCACATTCAGA
>NW_007726859.1:287383-301592 GCF_000696425.1 Galeopterus variegatus | reverse complement strand
TGGGCAGCACCGTGTCCACACAGCCCTTCCTGGTGATCTGCTGGCCATTAGCACATTCAGACTGTTTAATCTCCTTGGACCCAGCCTGTCTCCAAGGTCTCCAGCTGTGGAGCGTTCGTTTTGATATGATACCTATTTCAGACCATCCTTTGCAGAACTGTGATGGGGACAGCTGGGAGCCCTTCAATGTCCACCTCCCAGGTCTGCAAAGAAGCCCAAAGCCAGTGAGAGCTGGACAGCAGGGACTGAATTGCAGCTTGGCCACTCCCCAGCTGCGTGCCCCTAGGCAAATCCGTCAGCCTCTCTGAGCCTCAGTGTCTCTCACGGGTAAAGAGCAGAGGCCTCTCCACCTGCCACACGGAGCTGGAGGGGCTTGACAGCCTGCGTGGCCCTTGCCTAACCAAGAGGAAAACACCTCTCCTGAACAGGCACAGTCATTGGCGCCTCGGGGGAGCCTACCTGAGAGCAGAAAGGGGGGCAGGGGGCAGCGCTGGGGATGCAGGATGGGGCTGGGTGGGGGTGGCCAGCCCTGGCGGGTGCTCAGGGATTGAGAAAGATAGGTCAGGCCAGGCTGTAGCCTGACTAGGTTCCTCCCCTTGGAGCCAAGATGGGGGCAACCAAACTGGTTTGTCACGGGGCACTGGCGGCACTGGGGTCCTCCCCCTCACACCCACCAGAAGGAGCAGCCTCTGCACCATTTCTAACCCCCTGGATGTGGCCGGTCCTCTCCCTCTGGCCCACGCCCACCCCGTGTGAGGGGCACTGTAGGCCCAGAGCTCCCTGTCCAGCCCAGCGCCTTTTTGCCCTGATGCTGAGTGACCGGTGTCACCGCAGAGCCTCCCCGCTCTGCCCTCCTCATTCCTCTCCGCCTCCACCCGAGCCATGTCCCCTCACAGGTGCTGGCCTCCAGGGGCTTGGGGACCATCTTCAGGAAGTTCCCGAGAGCCAATTCAAATGACGGCCGCTCCCTGTTACTGAAGAGCAACTTGCAGGCACAGGTCTGTCCGCCCAGCAGCCAGCGGCATCTGCCTGCGACTTAATCCCTCCGCTTTCTGAGTCACCGGGACTCTTCAAGCCAGGGTTCAGGGAGCGTGGTCTGGAGGCGGAGAAAGTGCGTCTTGTGGGCCAGCTTTGGGCAGGCTCTGCTGAGACCCAGGACTGGCCAAAAGATGCTCCTGGGCTGAGAGGTAGCATTCAGCCCAGGGTCCCTTCCCTACTGGCCTGGCACAAGCTCATGGTAGGGCCACAGCCCTGCTCATAGTAGGGTGTCCTGCAGGATGGCACTTATAGACTCTTCCCAAGAGCATGCAACCCCACGACCTTGCAGATGTCCTGCTTCAGTCCAGGCTCTATGAGTGGCTGCAGGGGCTAGACAGAGAGGACCAGGGGCCAGGCCGGAGGAGGAACCCAGAGATGCCACACTGAGCCACCTCGTGAAGATCACACACTGTCACCTCCACACAGACCTGGAGTCCGGCTCTGATTACTAGGAGTGAAGACCTCACACCCGCCCCACTCTGGGACTCCCTGCCATCCTCCACGTGGGCACCACCGTCCCTCTGAAGCTCCTGCCTGACCTCTCCCTTCTCTCCTGACACCTGGGAGCAGCTCTGCAGCTCTTTGCTGTGGCTCTTAACTTTGAGGAATTTGATGATTCGCTCTAGGGTCATTCCACCCAGGAAAAAACCATGCATGCAGGACTCTGGATACAAGTCCAGGGGGTTCCAGACAGCACTGAAGCCCATCCTTGGACATCCTAGGGCTCCGTGACACAGTCCAGTTCGTTCCTCTGGTACGTGTGTCCTTCCTGAGCTGCTCCGCCCACTCCGCAGACCTCCAGCCCTTCTGTCCCCAGCCCAGTCCCCAGGCCAGCTTTGCCTCCCAGAAACTCGGGGCTAGGCCAGAGTTGTCTTTGACTAGGACCCACGACAGCACCTCACTGTGCTCCCCAATCAGGCTTCAGCGTCCCCCCCCCCCGCCCAGGTCCTGGGCCAAGGGCACCTCCCAGTGCAAGCACCCACCTGATCTCACTGTGCCCCCCACTTCGGCTCCTCTGTACCTCTCTGCTGGGTCTTGCCCGAGCCTGGGCACCCACTCGCATGTGGCGTCCTCCTCTTTGTTATGTAATTATTGATGCGCACGTGTCCTGAGAAGCAGAGATGTATTCTGTGTCACCCTGAACGACCGCTCTCCAAGAGCAAAAAGGAACAAAACACAATGTCCACCCAATCTGAGCAGCAGGAAGCTCACGCCCACAGGAGGGGCTCCAGCCGTCATGTCACTGATGCAGGGGGGACCGGGCACCAGGGCAGGTGCGACTCCGTCACTCAGCTCCATCCTCCAGCCGGTGGCGCTGTCTGTTACTCAGGGGCCCGCATCAGTGACTACTCTCTTGGCCCAACCTGGCTCATCCTCTGATCAGTTCCAAGGCCCCCATTCCCACGGCAGTCCCCCGGGGCCAGCACTTCCTCTGCTGAGGTGGTTGGGCACGTGTGTACACGGAGGGAGGGGTCTGTATGTTTAGAAAGCTCCAGGAGATTCTGGAACACAGGCCAGCCTGGAGCCACAGCCTGCAGCTCCTGCTGGGCCCAGGCCCTCCCTGTCACCACCCGGGACATAAGTGTGATCCTGGAGGAAACCTGGAGAGAGAAACTGAGCACTGGGGAGCAGGATTCTGCTGGGCAGGCGCAAGCTTTGGCGGCCACAAACCACTGTAACACCTGAGACGTTGTGGCCCCAGAAAACCAGCGTTTGCCCCGTCGAGAATGCATTGCTCACGGTGAGGGTTGGGGACCTACCAGAGCTGCTCAGAAAAGCATGTGAGGTCGCGCAGCACCCGCCTCTGGACCCCAGGCCCATGCCCCCCATGTGGGGCCGTGCGGCATCCCTGGCCCCTTAGGAACAACTCACTCACCTCACAGTGTTCCCTGTGGAGACACTCTTGCTGAGTGCTGGCGGTCCCTGTGGTAGAGAAGTCTCGCGCACATGGGTGGCTCTGAGAGTGGAGAACTGGACAAGAAAGGGCACCAGGGCACCTGGAGCCAGGTGGTCTTCGTGGTCCCAGGGGCGGCAGAGGCTGAGAGCTTCCTGCCAGTGAGGTGCCCCCTCTCCTAACATTTTTCTAGGACAGTGATGTCTCACTTTCTGGGTACTCTGGGAAATTAAAGTAAATATTCTCATGCAGGGCCAAGACGACAGTCTCCGGGAGGAGCTCGGGGTGAGCCTAGAACCAGGGGCAGGAGCACTTCACAGACATGTGTGTGTGCCGGGCCACAACAGTCCCTCCTGCAGGGGCCTGGAACAGTCGGCTGGGGTGGGAGATGCCGCTAGGGCCCCATGGGGGGCTCACATGGAGGAGACAAGGGGGTCTGCAGACAAGCCAGGCCCTGCACCCCACACGTTATCCCCATCACCAGTAGATGGAACCGTGGAATTCCCAAAAGCTCATGACGTGGCAGTCACCTGACCCAAGCTCCAGTCTGCAGAGGTGGCACTCAGGAATGAGTGGGGACACCCGGCCAAGGTCACGTGCATGTCAGGGACAGCATCTGAGTGAGAACCACCTGCTTTCTCACTTCCCCTTGACTTGCACATCTCTGCCTGCGGTCTGCTCACCAGGACCCTCCAGGAACCACCTACTCTGTCAAGTCCTGGTCACATGCTGTGCACCGCCTGCCTCCTGACCCTGGTGCCGAGCTCCTGGAGGAGCTGTGAGCAGGAAGTGTGAATGGGAGAGGAGGGCAGAGGATGGGAGGGGAGGGGAGGTGGGGGACCTGGAGGAGCTTCATCCACAGTGCTACCTCCGCTGACCCTCTGCACTACCGCAGGTACTCACTTAGCAATCTCCAGTCATCTCACACCCCTTCTTATCTGAGTCCCTTCCTCATGCCCTCGTCTCCTCCCTGAAGTGTTTGAAGTGGAAACAATAAAAAGCACAGCTAGAGTAAGTCTTTAAAACAGACATTAAAAGACAAAATGCAGGCAGGGAGTGGGTAAGCATACAAGGAAAAAAATAGAATAAATCTAAGTTACTGCATGAAATCAGCTCTGAGCTCCCTGAAAGCCGAGGTGAAAAGGGAAACATGATAAACTCCATAGCTTTCAGGAGTGAAGGACTGGGAATGTAGACTCGCAGTTAGGACCAGTGCTCTGGGGTCACACTACCTGGGTTCAGAGCCTGTATTGATTGGCTATTAATGCAGCTTTGCCTCATTCACACTCTGTGCCTGGCCCTCTGTGCCTGCAGGCTGCAGCATCACTGAGGCCGTGACAATCCTGGGGAACAAGCTCAGAGACTACCAGAGGCAGCTCAACACCACCCACCTGCTGGCCCTCTGCGACTACTTCCACAACACCTTCATCCGCCACTACAAACTCTACCAGTATGTCCTGAGCCAGGACCAGGACGTCACCCTGACTGTCACCCAGCTGGAGGTGTGCACGCCACCCCAGCCCCTGCCGCTGGCCAAGGGCATGGACAGGGACGTCTGGAGGCACGAGCAGCAGGTGGCTGAGCTTGGGATGGCCGAGGTGCAGAAGCATGCCAACATGCTGCTGCTGAAGGAGGCTCTGTGCCTGCAGCAGGAGCACACGCTGTGGAAGGCATTCG
This sequence comes from Galeopterus variegatus, assembly GCF_000696425.1. Taxonomy (NCBI): domain Eukaryota; kingdom Metazoa; phylum Chordata; class Mammalia; order Dermoptera; family Cynocephalidae; genus Galeopterus; species Galeopterus variegatus. The sequence continues at coordinate 296,983 of NW_007726859.1, read as the reverse complement.
AGGACGTGCCCACACAGCCCCGCCAGCTCCTGAAGAGAGAGGTAAGCGCCACCCGCCCAGCACATGAGCACCTGCTCCTGCTGAGACATGCACAGGCCTCGTCGTCTACACGTGTGGGAGGCGCAGAAGGTCCCAGACAGGAATCGTGTGTCTACTACGGGCTTGGCATGCATGTGGTCACGCAACACCCTGCAAAGAGGAAATGTGTACCCCCACTCTATTGCTGAGACCACTGTGGCTCAGAGAACTTAATCAACTTGCCTGTGGTCACAAGCTTGTGTGTGGCAGAGTTTGCATTTGGACCAAGGCCTGGCTGACCCCAAAGTCCAAGTGCTTCCCACTGTGTCTTCAAGAGGTGACAGATTCCACTAAGTGAGGCAGGAAAAAGTCCCCAGGCTCCAGAGAACCACAGAGTCTCCCAGAACCAGTGTCCATCAAGGCCAGGGGAGGATGGAGGAAGCAGGGACTTGGGGACAGCTCAGGGATGAGGATGGGATGCTGTGAGCAGGGGAGGGGCTGCTGGCCCAGGGAGGACCTAGGAAAGCCTGCTGTGTGGGTCTGAGACATTGGCTGCCCTAAAGACCACTGGGCTCCAGCTGCCAGTGTCTTCCATCCTGTGACTAGCCTGGCCCCAGGGCAGCCGACTTCTTGAGGGCCAGGCTGAGTCTAAATTAGGTTTGTAGCTGCACATAGCACTGTCCTCAGCACTGCTGTGTCATCTTTGAACACAGAGACAAGTGTGTGTGTGTGTGTGTGTGTGTGTGTGCGCGCGCGCACATGTGTGTGTATAAACGTTGGAAAATCTGCAAAGAACACTTAACACCACAGAATGGATGACACTCACCTATGGTGAAGTCTCTGGATAAATAGTGCATCAGGATGCCACATAATCCTAGTGCATTTACACAGCCAATGGGGACCCAACAAAAGGCTAGTCTCCAGCTCCCTGTGGGGGGTCTTGCTCTGGGACAGTGGGCCAGGCCTGGGCGGGGAGCTGCCTCGCACTCCACAGCTGCTCTTGCCGGCCCCTGCAACTCCACTCCTAGCCCCCCGCATGTTGCTGCTGGTCCCTATTTGGTCATGGCCCGAGCCCCTCCCCTGTGTGCCCCGCACTGAGCGGGACACTCAACGCTATGGGGTAAACAGGACGCATCCTCTCGGAGCACAAACTTCCCCAAAGATTAAGAGGAGAAACATTATTTTTATGTAAGAACAACTAAGGGAGATAATCTGGGGCAAATGTATGATTTTGCATGGAATTGTAAGTTAAAATATGAAATCTCAGGCAACTGGGAACTCCAAGCAGTGCGTCCCCAACAGCCCTGGACATGCAGAAACTGCTGCTGTTTGGTCGCTCAGGCAGGGAACTTGGGAAACACAGCTACAAACCCGTGTCTCCAGGGCTCCACGGGGCCATGATTCTGATGAGGTAGACAGAGAGGGTCTCCTGTCCCACATGGCAGATGGTGGCCAGCTGGTTGGGGGACACACCTGCTCTCTGAAGTGATTCCCCTGTCCCCTCCCGTGAGGCCAGGCACTAGAAGGTTGAGCTGGGAGAGTGAGGACGGGGAGGTGGTCTTCAGACATTCAGACGTGGCCTGCGCTGACCGGGAGGGAGAGCCCCTGGGGGGGGGACAGGCCGATGACAGCACCATGTGAAGGAGAAAGGACACCTCAGACAGGGAGGCCACCCTGGGCCCGAGGAGAGAGGAGAAGACGTGATGGCCGCGGGACTGGAAGTGTGGCCATGGGTGGAGGACCTCGGCCCTGGCCAGCCCTCAGCTGGTCAGGAGGAGGGACCCACCCTCCCATCTCCCGCCGAGACCTCCTGGTGGCTGAACTCAACCAGAAGCCAGAGGTCGAGGGAGTGGATTCATGCAGCCCTGGGAGCCCCTGGGAGCCCCTGCAAGTCCTGGGGCACAGGGGAGGGTGGACAAGACTGGGGAGTGGCTATGTGTCCTCGCACACAGGACCAGGACTGAGCTGAGCAGTGCACCCGGGGCAGGGCCTCCATCTGCAGACTCCCCCGGAGCCCTGCTCACCACCCCGGCTTCTTCCAGCAGGTGGAGGAGCTCGTCCACGAGGCTGTTCGCAGCCAGGTCGAGTGTCTGAAGGAATTGCTGCAGTGTGAGGTCCGGACAGCCTTTGAGATTTTGGACCTGAAACTTCAGAAGAAGATTTTAAATCTCAACGCTCCTATCCCCTTCCCTCCCCCAGTCACTGGCCAACCAGGCCAAGATGAATCTCCTAAGTCCCACAAAGCCAGCAAGGGAAAGAGAGCAAAAGCAGAGAAACGGAAGCCCTGGTGACCGGCGGTGACAGTCTGCCTGAGGAAGAGCCACCGTGAGAGCATTGGGTGGTGTGCTCAGCACGCGACAGGTCAGAGGCTTCCAGTGATTAAAAGAACCCAAGTAATGCTCGCCATCTGTCTTTGTGTTGGGAACCATCGCCTCCCACCTGAAAATCCTATCCGAGCACATTATCCCCGCGGGCAGGAGAAGGTGGTCCTCCTCCGCCACGCACAGGGCTCTGCTCCCGGTGGGCAGTCAGAGGGCACTTGCTGACAGAGCCTGGGCTCCACCAAAGACAGGGCACCAGTGGGCATAAGAGGTAAGAGTCGGGGTGGCCCTGGACACCAGCGAGCCCCTCCACTAACACGGCAGTTCTGTCACTAGCGTGGGTCCCAGCATTCTGTTTATTGCTGAGATTTTTACAGTGGGATTGACCACATGCAGTCTCCCTGCTAGAGAACCCTCCAGAAAACTTTCTTCCATGAGAATCTGTGCTGTTAGACTGAGGCAGGGACCACTTGCTGCCCTGCAGGTCAGAGACCTGGCTTTGAGCTGCTGGGCTGCTGTGTGACTTTACCCGAGTCCCTTCCATCTCTGGGCCCCAGCAACCTCTTCTGTCAAGGGGGTGGGGGGTTGTGGGCTGGTGTGTAAGGTCCCTTCCTCACTGTAATGTCCTAGGAGAGTGACGAGGCAGGTCTGCTCTTCTCAAGTGTGAGGGGCATCAAAGTTCAGGGAGGGACAGAGGAACCAGGCCTGGAACTCAGTGCTCAGGGCTCTTGTTTCTGCATCTTTCCTGGGGGCACAGCGCCCCACCTGCAGACAGCAGCACAAGTCCTGTGGCTGTTGATTTGACAGGTGACTGTGGCCCCCGTAATCTGGGCAGAAAGTTGGTCCCCACATGCTGCCTCTCTCCCACCTCTGCCATGTGTCTGCCGCGCCCTTGCTTGTGATGAGACAGGCCACGGTGCCGCACTCCAAGTCGTCATTATTTTTGCCACAGCCACTGTCTAGGTCATGCCAGCTAAGGTGTGCCTGGTCTCTGTTTTCCCAGGCAAAGCCAGCTGCCTTTGGAGGCCGGGCTGGGTTTGGAGAGAGGCAGCCCTGCAGAGGGCTCTCTGAAGCTCTCTGCAGCCCTCAGGAGAAGCCCAGGGACAGGAGGGCCCTGGCCAGGGAGGGAGTCTCCCCCGGAGCCAAACCTCAGACTCTTTCCCCATCTAGCCTTGATGTCGTAGCCGGGTGTGTTTAAACCTGAGAAGTTTGATAAACTTCCCAGTACCTCTTGGGACAGAGGTAGGAGGTTCCAGGTGTGTCTTAAAGTTTTCATTCATTCATCCATCCATCCATCCATCCATCCTCCCCTCCATAAACACTTCTTTAAATATCTACATACGCTGTGTGGCTAAAACACAGTAGATGTGGATGTTAAAAAATCTTTACAAAGTGGAAGATGAATAAATTAATGAATGAATGGATGGATAAAAAAAATTAAAGCCTGGAACCTCCTTCCTCTGTCCCAAGAGGTACAGCGAAGCTTATCACACTCCTCAGGTGTAAACACAGCTCACTGCGGCATCTAATCAGCCAGCGGCAAAAGCGAAGTTGTAGGCTCTTCCACAATGATGGGGTGGGAGTCTGTCCTGCCCCCTTCCCTAGGTACCCTTCTGCTGGGCACAGCCTGGTGCTATGACATTCTGTCCTCAAGATCTCCCCGTTCAGCAGGAAGACCAACATCCCCACAGCCACTGACCGGCAGAGCAGACCTGGGGGCTTGGTGTCTGGGAGGCAGGGTTGAGGGCACCCCCTGAAACTCGAGGCCCTTCCAAAGGTGAGGCTGTCAGCAGTGCTGGATTTCAGGTAACTGAGCCGGCATGGGATGCCGCCCTCCCCCTCAGGACCTATGCAAACCTGTAGAAGTCCTGTTTATCTTGCTTTTTAGGTATCTATTTTACATGCAGCTGAGTTTCATTTATGAAGGCAGGAAGCAGGTGTTGGGGAGTCACAAGGGGTCAGAAATGAGGGGGGAAGACACAGCCGCACATGGATTCAAGGCCTCTCGGGGCCAGGAGTTAAGGCCCCAGGTCCACACAGTATGGCGGCTAGAACTGGGCTGTCTACCTCAAGCCAAGAACGGTGACAGGGGGATCCCCTCCCACCCCCCGAGGAGGCAGCACGGAGCAGCCTCCTTATGGCAGACTCTGATGACCCCGAGTCGACTCTGGGACTGCAGACCTCCCTCCCGTGCCCCACACTCACGAGTGGCCTAAACTCCTACACCACATGGTGTGGAGACCCCGAACTGAGAAACTGCCCAAAACCAGGTCTGAGACCAGAACACCCACCATAGCCCGAGGATGAAGTTACCACATGTGCTTGTTTGCCCAGGGCAGTCCTCGGTGACTCCTATTGTCCCAGTGTTGGGCCTGCTTCAGTGTCTGTCCCAGACTTGCCATGGTTTGGAGTCTGACTGAGACGTGCTTTCACAGAAGCCAGGATAGGTTGGCGGGTCTCCACCTGTAGTCCAGCCTTTGCCACGACTGCACTTGTCGTGTGTGAACGTCGTGGTGGGAGCATATGTTGTGCAGTGCACAATTCCCACCTGTGCTCAGACTGGGTCTGGAACGGTGAGGCCGACCTGCCTCTCCCTACCTTTCTTGACTCAGTGAGTCCCTCTTGGGGGCCCTCCCTGCAACACTGAAATGCAGGCAGTGAGGACAGCCAACTCTTCCCATGATGCGGCACTGGGAGAAGGGCCAGTGCTGTGCTCCCACCAGCTTCTCAGTGCCTTGGCCACATGTGCCACCATCAGGGGCTTGAAGCCACCAGGCCTCCAGGCTCTGGGGTCAATGGGGAAAGTAGGACAGACGATCCAGGAACATGCAGCCCGTGCAGGAGTTAGAACTCAGGAGTCCTGCTGCAGAGCTCACGGAGAAGAGCCCGTGCAGCCCTGCCACAGTGACTTTGCCAGGTACTGTGTCACATCTGCAGCTACTTATTTATCTTGTTTGCTAAGGCATTTTCATTTGTCTATAAAACCTTTTGGTAGCAATGAGTTCAACAAGAAAGTTCATGAGTAATGAAAATGTAAGTGTGTATCCTGACTTTCTCTTTTTCAAGAAAGTTAATGAGAACACTGTAACATGCACGAAGTGGTTATCTGCGTTTACCATGTGCCAGGAGAACCACAGTGCTGTGCGTTGAATGTCCCCCCAAATTCACTGAAACTTAGTCCCCACTGCGACAGTGCTAAGAGGTTGGGGCATCCTATTATAGTAATTGAAAGGTGGGGCCTTTGAGAGGTGATTAGATTGTGAGGACTGTACCCTAGTGAATGGATTGATCCATTCATGGAGTACTGGGCCTGGTTCTGATGGTTTTACAAGGACAGCAAGTGAGTGGGTCAGCTCTCTCTTGCTCAGCCATCTGACATGTGACACCCTTTGTCACTGTAGAGAGTCACCACCAAGAACAAGGCCCTTGCCAGATGTGTTTCCTGGACTTTGGACTTTTCAGCCTGCAAAACTGCAAGCAATAAATACTGTTTCTTTACAAATTACCCAGTTTCAGGTATTTCTGTTTTAAGCAACAGAAATGGACTAATGCACATAGCAATGTCATTGGCTACCGAAAAATCAAGGCACCAGTCTGCTCAAGAAGCCTCAGCATCAGCTTCAAACGTGAGCAGGAGCTTTCAGAAGACCGTCCAGAGCCCACAGTTTAACACGCACGGGACAATCGATCAGGTGGCTGTTCAAAATCCATCTTGTTCTTTGTCACAAGTTATACGTTTTCTAGCACACAAGCTGAAAACAGAGCGGCAGGGGCTTGTCGGGTAGCTATGTATGTGGTTGAATGAGCCCGTTTTTTAATAGTGTAATCAGGTGCATCAATAGATAAATCAGTCAATTCCAATAAGAGTTCACTTTTTTCATCCAATTCAGGCAAATGAAGCTTCTGGAAATTCATTCTGTTGCAGGTGAAACACCTATTAATATTGCAAATATTATCGGAGATTCAAAAAAAGTTCATCATTAAAGTTAAAAATACTTGTTTCTAAGGTGATAATACAAACATAAATGTTAGTAGATCTTAGCTCCTGGTGAAAGCAACATTTTCTCCAGATTTAAAACAAACCAACAACCAAACAGACGGAGCAGAAATTTGCTTATCATCGGTTGTTGGGTGTACGTAAGTCACCACTGCCCCAGAGGGACAGAAAGTAGAAACGAGGACAGAAGAGGGACAGAGGGAAGGTGACGAACAATTTGAAATGACGGATTCGAACTCCTTCCTTCCACAAAGACCCTGTGCTTCAGAGACGGTTGTTCACTCACTCGTTCATGTCACAAGTGTTAATTGACCCCTTTATGTGTACCAGACACAGTTAGGCACTGGGGACTCCACAGAAACAAGCCAGACAAGATCCCCACTCCCGAGGCACTCCGTGCTAATGCAGGACCCTAGTGGGCAGCTGACTAAAGGAGAGGCTCTTGGATGGGATGCATGACATGAAGGCTGCGGCAGGTGTATAACTCAGGGAGCTCTGGGTGTCAGAAACTTCCTCACCACAGCTGTTCAACAGACATGCATTACATGCCCAGTGCACGTAAAGATGTAAAAGACACAGTCAGTGCCCCAAAGGAGCTCCAACCCGGGTGGTTCTGCGGACTCCCAGCCAAAGGCTGAGCACACTCCCCAGTGCACCAGCCACAGTGCTCCATTGCCCTGGGCCACAGAGACTGGACCAGGCAGGGCACATGACCCAAACTAGACCAGTCAAAGTGCCCCATCCTCACCTCTCCCACCACACCCCCAGCCATGATGATTGATTCTGGGATTCTTCCACCCAAAGCCGACAGCATTCTCTTCCTCTCAGTTGTGAGGCCGTAGGGATTGTGTGAGGCCGGGGCAGACGGTAGCTGTGACTCCAGCCTGAGAGCCGGAAGACAAGAAGCGAGGAGAAGCCGGGGAGAGAGAGGAGAGATCGACTGAGGGGTCGCTGCCCTGATCCGGCCACCCCCGAGGCAGCCTCATCATCATTGGTGGTTTGCTACGTGAGCCAGTGTGCACACAACCACTGTTTGACTAAGGTCAGCGAGACAGGCAGGGCCAGGAATGCTTCAGCCATGACAGATAAGGAAACTGAGGCTCAGGCAGGTGGAATGGCTGCTCAAGGTTACCTGAGTAATAGGGGTGAAGCCACGACAGAGCACCCAAACCTTTTACCCCCTACATGAGCGCTTTCACCCCGTCCATGGCCTCAGAGGGCACAGCCCCTGCAGCCAGGGCCACCCCTGCCATGTGTGCAGTGACCCTGGGTATGAGCCACCCTTTCATTCTGGATTCTGAGAGAGACCACAGCATCTACTCTTAGATGGAAAACTATTCGGGGCTCGAGGAAGAACCTCTCCTCTGGGAACTTGCACATGCAAAGTCAGATGGAGGCCTGGAGCAGAGCTAAGCACAGTTCACCCACCATCATTCCCCTCTTCGAAAAATATCTACCCCGACAGCAGTGCCGTCATCTTTTACCCATGCAATAGGGCATCCGCCAAAAAATGCACTGTGTCCAAACTTACGTCAACTGCTAACGTTCATCATTAGAGCTCCCCACAGTGTTTCTTGTGAAATGTCCTCCAAAGAATCCAAAGAGCCTTCTGAAATTTTCTGTAAAGTTCTGTAACGTTCTTTTATACCTACTCAAGAGAAGAGAGGAGAAGCCATTCCCAATACCAGCATCTTTGAAATGAGGAGCCAGGTGACACTTGTGTCCTCCTGCTCCCATATTTTGGCAGCACGGCTCCCAGCCAAGGTTCCAAGTTGCCTGGGCTGGAGTGAGAGCAGGGACACAGATTTTCTAACCTGATCCAGGCCTCCAATACACCGAGACTGTGTTATCCAGACCCTGTCATCCCAGAGCATTTCTCAGTAGGTTCTCCTTGCTGTGGATTTCGGATTTCCAGCAGAATCTAGAAATGCCACCTCTGTGGACCCTCAAAGCAGGGGAAGTGCCCAGAGCCTCTCACGTAAACCATCCTTTATGTCTTCTTCTTGAGGACTCCAAAGGCCTCTGATGTCTCTATGAATGGGTTTAGGCCAGACAGGTAGACGAAGGCTTCGGAACTGCGTTAGCAGAAGGCTATTACTGCGGTGGAAGCTGGTGGCGTGGCTCAGGACTCTACAGGAGGCACTGACTCAGTCCAGCAGCTCCTGTTTCAAGGACAAAAGCAGCTGGACATCTTAGGTGTCTTGAGGAGACTCACTTTTCAAACTCTGAACGAGGAGATTGCGGGTGACGGGGACTCACAGCCCAGGAGGAACCCCTGCCTTCAGACACAGCAGTTCTAGCCAGACAGGCTCACGGAGTAGCCACTCCCATGTGCTGAGGACTGCAGGAGACTGCAGGCTCCTCAGAGGTCCGTGTCATCCCGGACACCTCTCGTGAGCCACTGCCTGCTCTCTTGGCCTCACCTCTGATTCCAGCCAAGGCTACAGAAAACCGTTCCACGTGGGTTTCGTCCCACTTCACATGGACGGCACCTCATCTCAAGTGTACACCAAACGTCGACTGCTTGCTTCCCGGGACTGCTGTGATGTCACAGGATGGGGCACGTTCAGGAGCCGGCGTGGGCTCCACACATGCACATCCTGGAGGTACAGGGAGCTTCACATCCCATGCAAGGACTAGCCAGTGGGACGTGGGGCCATGGCCACTGCCCCTCCCTTTCAATTCCTTGGGTGGGCAATTCTGGGACAGGGCTCTGTGGCTCCTCAAAAGGCTCTGGGGCTCCGGCACCTGTCACCCGCAATGGTGGACAACTTAGGAACACCTCTCTAATTGGCTTTTCCTTCTTCTCCATCTTTCTGTCCTTGGTCCTCATTCCTGCTCCTGGGATCACTTCCCAAAGAAACTCTAAGCTGCAGGCAAGCCCTTGCCCTGGGCTCTGTTGTTGAGGGAGCCAGGCTGAGACCTGGGGCTTCATTTTTGTGTTCCAGACACAGCGCTACTTCCGTCTGTGTCATTACGTGTTGCTGCATAGCAGACTAGCCCAAATCTGAGTGATTTAAAACAACAACAATCATGACTTTGTCATTTGGGCAGGGTCCGCGTGACAGCTCGTCTGCTTCACATGCCATCAGCTGGGACAGCTCAAGTGGGACTAAAGGCTCCACTTCCTCGACGGCTGGCCGCGACAGCTGGCAAGCTGGTGCCGGCTGCTGGCTGGTGACTGGTTCTCCTCTGCACGGGCCTCTCCACACAGCTGCCTGGGCTCCTTACAACATGGGGCCTGGGTCCCAGCAGGAGGCAACG
>NW_007726859.1:285342-287136 GCF_000696425.1 Galeopterus variegatus | reverse complement strand
TACAGCCCTTGCAAGGCCCAGGACATGAAAAGGCCACCAGGCTACAGGTCCACCGTTTTAAAAAGCGAGTTTCCAAAACAGCGTAATCCCCCCCCATAATAAAATATTTACGTGAACACATACATGGATCTAGAAAAAAAAGCCTAGAAGGAATTCCGCAAAACAATAACAAGGTGTCCTCGAATGTGACATTATAGGGAACTGCTCTCTCTCGCTCTGCTGCTGTGTCCTGTACTTGCACGTTTTCTGCCTCCATCTGTGTAAATGTTTAATAAAGTAAGCAGTGACAAATTTTGTAATTGGGCCTGGAAAAGGTAACTCACCGAGGGGCTAACTTTACTTCCAGAGAGAACTTAGCACCCTCATGACTGCAGAATCAGCAGATGACTCCTGTTGTGACAAAGCTCACCCCCCCATGTCTGTCCCCCAGACCTGTCCCCACGGGTTAGAGGAGAGCAAGATCTGTGATGTGTATGTGTGTGCATGTGTGTGCATGTGTGAGAATGTGTGTATTGTGTGTGCATGTGTGCACATGTGCATGTGAGAATGTGGTGAATGTGTGTATTGTGTGTGCATGTGTGCATGAGTGTGCATGTGTGTGCACATGTGTGTGTGAGAATGTGGTGAATGTGTGTATTGTGTGTGCATGTGTGCATGAGTGTGCATGTGTGTGCACATGTGTGTGTGAGAATGTGGTGAATGTGTGTATTGTGTGTGCATGTGTGCATGAGTGTGCATGTGTGTGCACATGTGCGTGTGAGAATGTGGTGAATGTGTGCATGTGTGTGCACATGTGTGTGTGAGAATGTGGTGAATGTGTGTATTGTGTGTGCATGTGTGCATNCAGCTGCCTGGGCTCCTTACAACATGGGGCCTGGGTCCCAGCAGGAGGCAACGACGCTGACAGTCCTCTTAAAAGTGCAGGAACTGGCAGAACGTCACTCCCACTGTATTCTACTTATGAAAGTGATGTCAGCCTGGCCACAATCGAGGAGAATGGCCATGGCTCTCAGTGCGGGGAGTGGCAGAGCACTTGCAGCCATCTCCAGCCGGCCACACTGACACAGGACATGAGCTCCCTCAGTGGCGCGACTGTCCCCATGTGCGGGAAAGGACTGGGCTGGGAACAGGAGCCAGGGGGTGCCTGCGCTGCCAGTGACCTTGACAGTGACTTCGGGCAAATCCTTTCCTGTCCCTTTCCTTTCCCTTGGCTGTACCGTGAGGTGGCTGATTACCTCCAGGACCCCTGCCGCTCCACTTCTCTGAGGTTGAAAAGCCATGCGGTCTCAAACAAATGATCACACTGACAATACTGATTACTAATTTATTAGTGTCAATGTTTGTTAAGCTATTTTACTCTCAAGTTTCGGGTAGAGTGGTGGTGGCCGTGTGGGGGAGGGTGCTCTGGAGCAGTGGCCGGCAGCACCGACTCATTGTTAAGTCCATTAACCGCTTGTCCAGTCTTCGTATGTCTCAAGCGGGAGGACAGCTGCCTTCCCCAGAGGAAACTCGGCCTCCCCAGAAATGCCGTGCTGCAAACAGCGCAGGGTTGACAAGCTTCCAAATGCGGGGCACAGGAGGGCGTCACAAGAGAGGACAGAGCATCTGCGTGCAGAGTTGCTGCCTCGTGCAAGGGCTCGTCACGGCCACACAACCCGTTGGCCTCCCCAGCTGCCTGCATGGCTGCTGCACGGCTCACATGGTTCCTGAGCATCTGTGCAACTCCTGGGACACACGAGGCCTGGAGGAGATGGTAATGATACAAGGACAGTGACCTCCACCCAATCCTGAGTG
>NW_007726859.1:281551-284715 GCF_000696425.1 Galeopterus variegatus | reverse complement strand
GGCGTCACAGGAGAGGACAGAGCATCTGCGTGCAGAGTTGCTGCCTCGTGCAAGGGCTCGTCACGGCCACACAGCCCGTTGGCCTCCCCAGCTGCCTGCGTGGCTGCTGCATGGCTCACATGGTTCCTGAGCATCTGTGCGACTCCTGGGACGCACGAGGCCTGGAGGAGATGGTAATGATACAAGGACAGTGACCTCCACCCAATCCTGAGTGCCCCTCCCCCCCACACCCCTCAGCGGCAGGCACTGTGGTCGGGGATAGGGGAGCCAGGGTGGGAGGTGCTGGGTGACTCACCCGTCGTTTCCCAGCTAATGAGTGACCCGCTGGATTCAAACCCAGGCCCATGGACCTCACCATCCACTCCTGTCCCTAGATCAGCCACCACACTGATGTGACCTGTTCCCCTATAGGAAAGTCCACCTAGACGAGAGACCAAAGCACCTCAGTCAGTCCATAAGGAGATGACGGTCTCAGACCCTCAGAAAAGGTAGCACTTGGGCCTGGGAGAGACTGCAGGACCACAGGAGGGCCCGGGAGGGTTCAGGAGGGGCCAGGAAGGTGCAGGAGGAGCCGGGAAGATAGGCCTTGGAGCAGGAGGCCTGGGAGAGGGTAGGCAGGGCAGGGCATCTGGGATGGGCACTGCAGGGCTTGTTGTTGGGGCAAGTGTGGATGGGAGCATTGGGCACAGTGGTCAGAGACAAGGCTGGCTGGTGGAACCCTGTGGTCCCAGAATTTCCATGCAGGAGGCCTTGGGGGACTCCGCGTTTGTAAAGAGGAGCTGGGGACCCTGTCGAGATGGAGCTGTGTCTGCTCACCTGCGTGTCTGTCGCACACTTGCCGAGGCGCCACGCACCCTCCAGCACACCTATCTTAGTGTCGACAAGGGTCGGAAGGGGACTGTGGAGCAGGTCGCAGTGGGAGGTGGAGACTTCTGAGCTGCAATCCTGATGGCAGGAAGCTGCTGTGGCTCTGGGATGGGCCATGACAGGAGGCGTCAGGAGGGACCGCGCCCACCTACAGAGCGCCGCTTCAGGTGGCGTGATGATGGCGCCTCTCCAGGCGGCAAGGGCCTCAGTGTCCCCATCCTGCGGCCGAGGAACGTGAGGCTGGGGGAGAGGAGGGCTCACAGCCAGCAGGTGGAGGCCGAGGGCCGAGCCCGGGCAGACCCGCTGTCTTTGCCCTTGAGCCATGGGCTAGTGGGTTCCACCTGGGGAGACACAGGGACAGGAGGACCACCCTGATGGTCGCAGTCCAGCTGGACAGAAGAGAAACACAGGAAAAGACCCCCACAGCCCTTGTGCACGTCTAGCCAAGGGAGCCAGGCCTGGGGGCGCCCTAGGGCCTCTGCCTCCTTCCCAGGAAGAGAGGTTTCCGCCCTGAGCAGGACAGCGCACGTCGGGGCCGGTTCCCAGCACTGTCGGCAGCCGGGCCAGGCCGCTGACTCACCCTGCCACCCTCAGACAAGTCACCTCCCTCCCAGGCCCCCGGCATGGAACTGAACATGGGCATCTCTGCGTCCCTGGCCACCCCAATCTAGTCCTGGACTCCCAGAGGGGCTTTTCCAACCAGGGCCAACTGGCAGGTGGCTGAGCAGGGACGGGGTCGGAGGGCTGTGGGGGAAGTGGGGACCATGTCCTTCGAAACTGACGTTGAGTGGGACAGCAGAACTTAGACATGAGAACGAGGCCTGTGTGCTCCCACAAACACAGCCCTGACGAGAAGGTGCCACAACCCTCCTCGGGGATGGAGACGCGAGGAAGGGGCTCAGGGGTGGAGGCCCTAGAGGAGAGGGCACGGCCGAAGGCTGGGGACCCCACAAGGTCGGGACTGTGTATGAGGGTACTTTAAAAAGTCCGTGGAAAAGTTCGTATCATCTTTTAATTCTGTTTTTCCTCGAACTGTTTGAAGTCTTTTGCTCCTCAGGTGTGAGCGGCAGGTAAACTGCTCACAGGAGAAGAGGCGGGTCCTCATCTGGGGCCACTCAGCTTTCTTCAGCCGGAGGACAGCCACGGCGCCTGGCAACATGTGCGGGACCAGGAGCGACATGCAGAGGGCCAGCACAGGGTGTCCTACAGCCCTTGAAAGGCCCAGGACATGAAAAGGCCACCAGGCTACAGGTCCACCGTTTTAAAAAGCGAGTTTCCAAAACAGCGTAATCCCCCCCCATAATAAAATATTTACGTGAACACATACATGGATCTAGAAAAAAAAGCCTAGAAGGAATTCCGCAAAACAATAACAAGGTGTCCTCGAATGTGACATTATAGGGAACTGCTCTCTCTCGCTCTGCTGCTGTGTCCTGTACTTGCACGTTTTCTGCCTCCATCTGTGTAAATGTTTAATAAAGTAAGCAGTGACAAATTTTGTAATTGGGCCTGGAAAAGGTAACTCACCGAGGGGCTAACTTTACTTCCAGAGAGAACTTAGCACCCTCATGACTGCAGAATCAGCAGATGACTCCTGTTGTGACAAAGCTCACCCCCCCATGTCTGTCCCCCAGACCTGTCCCCACGGGTTAGAGGAGAGCAAGATCTGTGATGTGTATGTGTGTGCATGTGTGTGCATGTGTGAGAATGTGTGTATTGTGTGTGCATGTGTGCACATGTGCATGTGAGAATGTGGTGAATGTGTGTATTGTGTGTGCATGTGTGCATGAGTGTGCATGTGTGTGCACATGTGTGTGTGAGAATGTGGTGAATGTGTGTATTGTGTGTGCATGTGTGCATGAGTGTGCATGTGTGTGCACATGTGTGTGTGAGAATGTGGTGAATGTGTGTATTGTGTGTGCATGTGTGCACATGTGTGTGTGAGAATGTGGTGAATGTGTGTATTGTGTGTGCATGTGTGCATGAGTGTGCATGTGTGTGCACATGTGCGTGTGAGAATGTGGTGAATGTGTGCATGTGTGTGCACATGTGTGTGTGAGAATGTGGTGAATGTGTGTATTGTGTGTGCATGTGTGCATGAGTGTGCATGTGTGTGCACATGTGCGTGTGAGAATGTGGTGAATGTGTGCATGTGTGTGCACATGTGTGTGTGAGAATGTGGTGAATGTGTGTATTGTGTGTGCATGTGTGCATGAGTGTGCATGTGTGTGCACATGTGCGTGTGAGAATGTGGTGAATGTGTGTATTGTGTGTGAATGTGTGAAAATGTGTGTGTG
>NW_007726859.1:275778-280605 GCF_000696425.1 Galeopterus variegatus | reverse complement strand
AAGGCCCAGGACATGAAAAGGCCACCAGGCTACAGGTCCACCGTTTTAAAAAGCGAGTTTCCAAAACAGCGTAATCCCCCCCCATAATAAAATATTTACGTGAACACATACATGGATCTAGAAAAAAAAGCCTAGAAGGAATTCCGCAAAACAATAACAAGGTGTCCTCGAATGTGACATTATAGGGAACTGCTCTCTCTCGCTCTGCTGCTGTGTCCTGTACTTGCACGTTTTCTGCCTCCATCTGTGTAAATGTTTAATAAAGTAAGCAGTGACAAATTTTGTAATTGGGCCTGGAAAAGGTAACTCACCGAGGGGCTAACTTTACTTCCAGAGAGAACTTAGCACCCTCATGACTGCAGAATCAGCAGATGACTCCTGTTGTGACAAAGCTCACCCCCCCACGTCTGTCCCCCAGACCTGTCCCCACGGGTTAGAGGAGAGCAAGATCTGTGATGTGTATGTGTGTGCATGTGTGTGCATGTGTGAGAATGTGGTTAATGTGTATTGTGTGTGCATGTGTGCACATGTGTGTGTGAGAATGTGGTGAATGTGTATTGTGTGTGCATGTGTGCATGAGTGTGCATGTGTGTACGCATGTGTGAGAATGTGGTGAATGTGTATTGTGTGTGCATGTGTGCATGAGTGTGCATGTGTGTACGCATGTGAGAATGTGGTGAATGTGTGTATTGTGTGTGCATGTGTGCATGAGTGTGCATGTGTGTGCACGTGCGTGTGAGAATGTGGTGAATGTGTATTGTGTGTGCATGTGTGCATGAGTGTGCATGTGTGTGCACATGTGTGTGTGAGAATGCTGTGACTGTGTGTGTGTATCCCTACATGTGCCACCAATATGCCTCTGAATCATGCTCCAGTGAGGACAACATCACAGGTAGCGTTCCCTCAGGACAGATGCCGAGGCTGGGGTACGGACAGCCCAGGAAGAGGCAGGGACCCCATGTAGTTATGTTTGTCCAGGGCTCACCAAGAGGCAATTGTATTAGGAGTTCCTATCTCGCCATTGACCATCTCCTGATCTGTTCCCGCTGCTTCCGTTTGTCCCTGTCATCTGAGACCTCCTGACACAGAGCAGTGGCAGTTCACAGATGGAGACCCAGCAGCAGGAAGGGAAATGAAGCCGCAGTCTGAGAGCGACACTGAGCAGGGCCCTGCGTAGCTATTCAACCACCGAGCAGATGCCGGCTGGACACCTACTACGTGCCTGGCAGGGAGCAGGCCCCACGCAGTCAAGGATAAACGAGATGCTTTTCCCAGNCACATACATGGATCTAGAAAAAAAAGCCTAGAAGGAATTCCGCAAAACAATAACAAGGTGTCCTCGAATGTGACATTATAGGGAACTGCTCTCTCTCGCTCTGCTGCTGTGTCCTGTACTTGCACGTTTTCTGCCTCCATCTGTGTAAATGTTTAATAAAGTAAGCAGTGACAAATTTTGTAATTGGGCCTGGAAAAGGTAACTCACCGAGGGGCTAACTTTACTTCCAGAGAGAACTTAGCACCCTCATGACTGCAGAATCAGCAGATGACTCCTGTTGTGACAAAGCTCACCCCCCCACGTCTGTCCCCCAGACCTGTCCCCACGGGTTAGAGGAGAGCAAGATCTGTGATGTGTATGTGTGTGCATGTGTGTGCATGTGTGAGAATGTGGTTAATGTGTATTGTGTGTGCATGTGTGCACATGTGTGTGTGAGAATGTGGTGAATGTGTATTGTGTGTGCATGTGTGCATGAGTGTGCATGTGTGTACGCATGTGTGAGAATGTGGTGAATGTGTATTGTGTGTGCATGTGTGCATGAGTGTGCATGTGTGTACGCATGTGTGAGAATGTGGTGAATGTGTATTGTGTGTGCATGTGTGCATGAGTGTGCATGTGTGTGCACATGTGTGTGTGAGAATGTGGTGAATGTGTGTATTGTGTGTGCATGTGTGCATGAGTGTGCATGTGTGTGCACATGCGTGTGAGAATGTGGTGAATGTGTATTGTGTGTGCATGTGTGCATGAGTGTGCATGTGTGTGCACATGTGTGTGTGAGAATGCTGTGACTGTGTGTGTGTATCCCTACATGTGCCACCAATATGCCTCTGAATCATGCTCCAGTGAGGACAACATCACAGGTAGCGTTCCCTCAGGACAGATGCCGAGGCTGGGGTACGGACAGCCCAGGAAGAGGCAGGGACCCCATGTAGTTATGTTTGTCCAGGGCTCACCAAGAGGCAATTGTATTAGGAGTTCCTATCTCGCCATTGACCATCTCCTGATCTGTTCCCGCTGCTTCCGTTTGTCCCTGTCATCTGAGACCTCCTGACACAGAGCAGTGGCAGTTCACAGATGGAGACCCAGCAGCAGGAAGGGAAATGAAGCCGCAGTCTGAGAGCGACACTGAGCAGGGCCCTGCGTAGCTATTCAACCACCGAGCAGATGCCGGCTGGACACCTACTACGTGCCTGGCAGGGAGCAGGCCCCACGCAGTCAAGGATAAAAGAGATGCTTTTCCCAGATAAACACATTCCCAGACTAGTGGGAGGAGAGACTTAGGAACGGGAGGTTGCATCATCACGCTTGAGTGCTGGGCGAGAGGACAGCGAGAGCGAACAGAAAGGGGCCACAAACTGCTGGGGTGGGGCCGGGGGCCTGCGTGGGTGGAGGGCGTGTTGAAAGGGCTTTCCGAGGGGGGGACGTCTAAGCTGGTCCTGAGACAGGAGTAGGAATCTGCCAAGTGAAGATGTGGGGAAGGGCACTGCAGCCGAGGGATCAGCCTGTGCAAAGACACTGGGCTGTGAGGACACCTGTCCTGTTTGGAGATCTGCAGTGCCCAGAACACAGGGTGCACCGTGAGAATGGAGGATGGAGTCAGGTGACGAGAGTTTGGCCAGGTGGGCCTGGACTCTTAAAGAACCTCGAATGGACATTCAAGGCCTCGAAAGAACCTGGAAGGGACCTCCAAGAAGCCTGAGCTTCGCCTTGTTGGTAGTACCAGGTAGGCAAAAGTTTTTAAGCAAAAAGGTGACTTTTTCAGATCTTATGGTGCCATCTCTCTAGCTGGATGGGAGGGGGACAGGCTCAGGGTGACGGCCTGTGAGTGCCTGGGTGAGGGCCTGGAGTGGGAAGTGGTGGCAAGGCTGGGGAGGGATTCCCACAGTCCGTGGAGCCCCAGGCTCCTCCTCCCACAGGAGACCAGCTGGGCAGGGCAGGTGCTGCTGGGTGCCAGGGTTACGTGAGGACCTGCAAGGCTGGGCTCACACGACAGAGGCCTCTTGCCCCGTCCTGTCCAGCCCAGCGCCTTGTGTGAGAGGTGCAGGGATCGGGTGATGTGGGCAAGGCAGCACAGAGCTCTCAGGAGGCGGGGCTGGGCCGGTCATGCCTGGGAATGCCCAGCCAGGTGTCTGGGGCCTCCTGTCCTGGCCTGGTGACAGAAGGTTGGGCAGCGGCCCAGGGCCGCTGAGGCAGGAAGGGATGGTGTGGTGAGAGGAACAGCTCCAGCCCAGCTGCACAGCTCCTGAGACTCACCCTGGCTGTGGCTCTGCACAGAGGAACCCTGCCCAGGAACACCCACCACCACCACCTCCCTCGAGACGCCCCCATGCTGAGGCCAGAGGCAGAGGGAGGGGGACTCTCCCGTTTTCGTTGCTCCCTTCACACGGGCTCAGGAGACCAGGGTATTCCAGCCCTTGCAAGCTGTCGTGTCCCAGCTCCTAATTTACTGAGGCCCAGAGAGGGGAGGTGACTTGGCCAAGGTCACACAGCAGATGAGTGGCTGGCCAGCCCCACAGAGCATTAGAGGAAAAGGCCCAGACCCCAGTCTTCCTTCCCTCACCTGCCTGCCGCTGCTCAGGAGACCCCAGGCAGCTCGATGGCCTGTGCCCGGACCCAGGCGGGTCTGCTACCCAGGGAGTCCCCACCTTCCTCCAGCCACCCACCCGCTGTTTCAGGGCCTGCCTCAGCTGCAGGGGTGGAGGCTCACCCGGGAGCAGGCCAGGGAACATCACACCTCCCTGCAGGAACAGGGCAGGGGCAAGGGCCTGGTCTGCTGTCCCCAGCCGGGAAGACCCCAAGAGCAGGGCAAGTGTGTATTCTGCTCCGTGGGCAGAATCCTAGTCTCTCCAGAGATGTGACCTCGCTCAGCCCCGTACCTGGCCTCAGCATCAGCTTCACCACCTGCGAGAGGTGTTCTGGTGCCTCTGTCAGGACGCTGTGATGGTCACGTGAAACAGCAAATGCGATGGTGCACCTGGCGCATGCAACGGGCAGAGGCACTGCCTGCTCATCTGTGTGATACTGTACCTACGAGAGCACGGGGTCACCCAGCCACACAGCTCATCGGGCCAGAGTGCAGGTGGCTGTGGGGTCCCCAGGTGCCAGCCTGTCCTGAAGGCTCACGTCCCTCAGCTCCAGGACTATCCCTCCTCCGAGGTGCCCAAAGAGACAGCAGGCGGCCCACAGGCTGATTGTACATAAAGTCACCAATTCTCTGAGCCTGACTCCAGGCACAGGCTGTGACAGCCACAGAAGGGCACGGTGGACTCCGAAGCAGGAGGGGCTCCACCCGCGGGGATCCAGGTAGGCGGCTGCCCCTTTCCTGTGGCTGCTCATCTGCAGAAGTGACTTTGCGTCCCCGGCGGCCCTTGCTCGGGCAGGGCTCCCGGCAGGCAGCCGCAAAGGTAGGCCCAGCCGGCTGCAGCGGGGCTGGCTTATCAGGCAGGAAACACCGGGCTCCGGCCGCGTCCCCCACCCTGGCCACCATGGCTCCCGGGCGGGCAGGAAGCACAGCCCGGCCGCCCTCCCTCCGCCCCCGCACGGCCTCCCGC
>NW_007726859.1:252892-275432 GCF_000696425.1 Galeopterus variegatus | reverse complement strand
TGCAGCGGGGCTGGCTTATCAGGCAGGAAACACCGGGCTCCGGCCGCGTCCCCCACCCTGGCCACCATGGCTCCCGGGCGGGCAGGAAGCACAGCCCGGCCGCCCTCCCTCCGCCCCCGCACGGCCTCCTGCTCCGAGCTCTGCCCACCCCGAACTCTGCAACTTGTCCAGGCCCCTGCTGCCCAGTCACAGGGGCGTCCTGGCATGGTGGGGCAGGCAGGGACAGCAAAAACACAGAAGAGGGGCACTGGCTGCCAGGGATGTCCAGGTGGGCTCCCTGGGCCCTCGGTGCACACTGGGACCTCCGTCACTGTCCTCAGCCAGTGCCCACCCAGATGAGCCAGGTTTCAAGAAGCCCAAGGAGAAACTCCTCGGCGAGGCTCCTGCAGCCATCCTAACCCCTGGGCCCCTGCCTTCCCTCCCACCTGCACTCCCAGGCCCCTACTTCTGTCACCCCATCTGCCTGTGCACGTACCACCGGCCCTGCCCACACCGAGACCCCCAGTGCAGCTGGGCCCTTGCACAGAGAGCAGTGGCAGGTGTCTCTCCGCAGCCCTGTCCTGCGGCACAAGCCTGAGGGGAACTCGTCCCTCGACCTCACACCCATGACCCTCCACCAGCTCCTGCTCTCACTGCCTGCTCTTGGGTGAACGCTTTACCTCTCTCAGCCTCCGTTTCCTTTTTCATCAAATCTGGGGGACAGCGTGAGAATAGCGATTCTTTCCAGCTCAGTTTGTGATTTCTTTTCCCCCCACAAGATAGTCCCATGTTCTTTCTAGTAAAGATGCGACTAGTCTGTTTACATGAGGACACCTCTGAATGGTAAGATAGGGACGATGGGGACATGTCACCTAATCTCCCACTCTCTCCTGCAGATTTTAAGATGTCCCACACTTTCCCTAACCCTTGCAGCATCCCGAGATGTGGAAGCTGGTGCTGTTTTTCAGGAAAAGGAATAAAAAAAGAAAATTCTATGACTCCTCGGATTGGGATGGGGAGTGACGAAGCTCTTCTCGGATTCTGAGAGGCAAAGAACCGCCCAGTGTGAGGAGCCTCGGGTGGGAGTGAAAAAGGCCTTCAGCCGCCTGCCCTCCTCCGCGACCTCTCACCCTTGAAGTCACACACAGTCTCACCACGCAGGTTGCATCATCGGAGCCTCTACGACGCAACAACGAGCCACCCTGAAGCCCCTGGAGACTGCAAAGATGTTTTATGCACCAGAGGCAAGCAGATGCGACTAGTCTGTTTACATGAGGACACCTCTGAATGGTAAGATAGGGACGATGGGGACAGGTCACCTTATCTCCCACTCTCTTCTGCAGATTTTAAGATGTCCCACACTTTCCCTAACCCTTGCAGCACCCCGAGATGTGGAAGCTGGTGCTGTTTTTCAGGAAAAGGAATAAAAAAAGAAAATTCTATGACTCCTCGGATTGGGATGGGGAGTGACGAAGCTCTTCTCGGATTCTGAGAGGCAAAGAACCGCCCAGTGTGAGGAGCCTCGGGTGGGAGTGAGAAAGGCCTTCAGCCGCCTGCCCTCCTCCACGACCTCTCGCCCTTGAAGTCACACACAGTCTCATCACGCAGGTTGCATCATCGGAGCCTCTACGACGCAACAACGAGCCACCCTGAAGCCCCTGGAGACAGCAAAGATGTTTTATGCACCAGAGGCAAGCAACTTTTCTCAGTGGGGTATTTTCACATTGGAAGGTCCCCCACCTGTGCCACCCACAGCACTTCAGAGGGATGGAAGATGAGTCACAGCATGCTGGGACCATGAGCAGGGCTGGGAATCCACCCTTGACCCAGCAGTGTGAACCTCTGAGAAGCCACAACACCCTGAACCTGCGGCGGAACATTCCGGAAGTTCCAGGAGAGCACATCTCCCAGCCACAGAAGCCCCACCCTCTTCTCCCACTCTTTATCCTCCCTCCCACCCCCGCATCCGTATGACAGTCAGTCTCATTAAGGGGCACCCAGACCTGAGAGAGGTTCAGGAGGAAACCACAACCCCTACCTGAGCTTCCCGCACAGCCCCAGAAAGGGAAGGGGGTGACCACAGCCCCAGGGATGCAGACACCTGGCCACAGGGGAACGAATGCTCTAGACCCACAGATGATGTCAGGCTGACGTGGACGCAGACTGGAGCAGGAGGGACGCAGGTAAGGGAGAAGAAAGGACTCTCTGAGGAGTCTACAGAGAGAAAAAAAACCTTTTCTGGAGGAATCTCAAATCAAATAGAAACACATCTGCCAAGAATGGCGAGGAGGCCATTCTCAGTACAAGGAGAATGGACTAAAAAAGGACCAGAATGGTCTCTCTCAATCCTAGCTCAGCACCTACAGAAGGAAGGTGCCAGAGTCCTCTGTAATCCCCCTTGGCCAGATGGTAGTGTCCTGTTCCCTCCTCTCTTCTACACAATCAATCTCAAAAGGACAACCAATAAACAATGAATTAATGAATCACTGAATCAATGAATCGATGGCTTCAGATTTCCTATTCTAGTACCAACTTCTAGGCCTAAAAATATCTAAATTGTCCTAAGAAATTCAAGATAGACAATAGCTCTCCTGTGCATGCATTTAGAGCTTTGCAATTTCTGAAATGCCTGTGATTCACTAAGTACCTCCTTAGACAGAGAGTGGGCACAGGGATTTACCCACGTCCCCATCAAAATCCAGTGACGGGTAAAGCCAGACCCTTGCATGCATTTAGAGCTTTGCAATTTCTGAAATGCCTGTGATTCACTAAGTACCTCCTTAGAGAGAGAGTGGGCACAGGGATTTACCCACGTCCCCATCAAAATCCAGTGACGGGTAAAGCCAGACCCCGCCATGGATCCTAGCATTCCCAGACGTCCTCCCGCTGTGTCTCAGGCTCTGAGCACCTGGGGACCCTGCAGAGCCAACCTGCTGCCTTGCTAACTGGCGGGACAATCCCTGCCCCATACAGTAAGTTGATCTAAAGCTCAAGATAAAAACCACTTTCACATGTGTCAGGCTGAGATCAGCCGCAGCAGGCCAGAAGCCAAGGAAGAGTGTGTTGTCTGCTATGGTGTTTGGGGAAAGGAACGCTTCTGATTTGCTAGTGGAAGCTGGCAGCGGGTACATCAGTCCTCAGGCACACAGAGGCACCGTGACCCATGAAGCCTCCTGAGCCTGTAATTGTAATATTTTATATTCCATTATTTGTCATTTACGTCTGTCCTTTAAAAACGGTGGAGCCCGCAGCACTCACTGTAACATGTGGCCCTGCCACGTTGACAGAAGGTGCTCCCGGCCCAGAAATGCTTTGTTTACAGCAAGATGACCAGGATCACATTTGAGAAGGCGGGGAAAGAGATTTCACACAGCTGACAACACTACGCTTTTTTTAATATTTCAAATTTAGGTGACATTGTCATCAATCTCCCGAAGCTATTTACTCCCTGCCCTTAAAAGTCCGTTGAAAACAGTCTTCAGTGGTTTTAGTTCTGCCCATTAAGAGTTAGTTCACTCTGGGAGCTGAATGGAGTCATTTGTGCCTCAACTATCAATTGAGGCTCTGGGTAAGCCAGCGAGCGACTGGACCCAAAAGCTGTAAATACGTTCATGTGCTTGGACACAGTGATACCCTGCTGGGAATTCAGCTAAGGACATAAAACTCCTATATAAAAGACACATGTATACATATATCTAGACAAAAAAAAAGACTGGGTGGATATGTGCCAAAAAATTACCATTAATGCCTCTGAGTTGTGAACAATAGATGACTTATTTTTTCGTTAGGATCTGTTGTCTTTTTTTTCTAGACTTCCTACAAACACTATGTGTCTCTTTTGAGAATTAAAATATCAAGAGATTGATGGATAGATATAGACAGACAGATGGACAGATAATACATATGTCTCCCTTTCTTTTTTCCCTTCCTTCTTTCCTTCCTTCTCACTGGGATAAAGCAGGGCACAGGCTTCTGAAAAAGACAGGGTAGGCGGGAGCAGTGTCAGAAATCATCTGCCGGGCTCTATTCTGCTGCTCCAAGACGGGACGGGGGAGGAGCTCTCCTCATGTCCTCTGTCCCCGTCCTGTGCTGCTTGCTCCAGGCTACCCTCCAGCAGGGGCAGGTGAATAGCCATGGCCGCATCATGCCCAGTCCCAGAGCCCTGAGAAGGACACACACAATGGCCCCAGGGTCTTGGTTTCCAGAGAGATGGGGTAAAATTAGGGACCCAGAAGGGTTCAGCTCTTTAGCACCAAGATGCAGCCGAGCACCTACAGGACACCTCAGATGGCTGCTTTAGTCATTTATTCTCTCATTTGTCGAGCAGCTACGACTGGTTGGGCACATCTGACCTGGATTTGGATAGTGAGATCTCACCAGAATGGTGACAAAAGGGAGGGCCTCCCAGCCTGCAGAATAGCATTGGTGAAGACACAGAAGCCCAGGAAAGGAGAATATTTTCAGAGACCAGCAGGCTTTCCTTCTATAGGGTACACTGGGGTTGGGGGCTACGGGAGAAGCTTCTGGAGAGAAAAGGGTCAGCCATAGAGGCACTCACATGGGGCCAAGCCAGGGGTCATGGAGCCTGAGGTTTGTGCAGTTGGGGGGACGGGCCCTTAAAGGAGGGGAAACAAAAAATATCTTCCTTTTTGCAAAGTTTGTGAGAACAAGCGGCCGTGTGAACACCTGCCCAGGCCCCTCCCAGGCCGGCAGCAGGCGCCACCTGTGCCTCCCAGCATGTCCAGCTCTGCATCATGTGTACTGCTGCGGGTGAGGTGTCTTGAGGAAAAGAGTGACATGGTGATGTCTACATTCTAGAGAAACAACTTATAACTGTGCATGGCCATCAGTTCCCATTGGCCAGAGCAGAATGTGCTCTTGGCACAAGAGGCAGTTGTGCACCCAGATGGACAGCTGCATCTCAGACACCTGTCTGCCAGGCACGGTGGTGCCCCGCACAGCTGGGCACAAGGGAAAGAGCAGCCCTGTCGCCAGCCTTCTTCCTGCCCTCCCCAGGGTGCGTCCCGGAGTGAAATGCACCCACTCAGCACTGTCAAGGGATGGTGTCCTGGCCAGACCCTCCCGGGAGAGTGCTCCAGGCAGCCGATGACACTGCAGACAGCCATAGTCACCGGCTGCAGAGATGGCCTGAACAGTGAGTAGCTCAGCTCCATCTATGTCCAGCCTGAGCTTCCTCTTTGCTCTCTGTCTCCCCTGGGCTGTGACAAGCACCCCGACTTTCCACACAGTCCATCGAGCACTGAGGGCCCACGATGTGTTGCTACCCACATTCATAAACGCGCAGAAGAGGGTGTGCTCGGTCTTTCTCATGATTAGCTCAAAAGGAAGGAAAAAACATCGCCTTAAGTAAGCAAATAATTGAGCAGAATTTGTGTTCTGTCTTCAGACTGCCCAGTGGTCACCTCACCCCACTTTACAAGCATAGGGTCATCCAAAGAGAAACTGGTTCTTTGCATTTTCTCTCAGTGTCAATGACAACAACACCGTCTCCAGTGTGTAAAATCAGAATTTATCTCTTTACTGTAACCCATATAGTAAAATTGGACTGCACGTAATCTCGTGCCATGGTGAAGCCCTGAGTCTGACTGGCTGCCACGGCCAACAAACGCCCCTGGCCAGGGGCTGGAACCAGCCTCCACCGCCAAGCGGGCCGGGCCATGCTCCTCCACCCATGCCAGGCCTCAGTGTCCCCGCTGCACAATGGAGTGGGTGGATGACGGGCCCAACTGGGGCTGTGGATGAGAAATAGCCCATAAAACTTTCTGTAAAGCTGCTTACACCTATAAAGTGCTATTAAAGTAATGACTATAGATTACAATCAAAACTGGAGGATGGGCACCTGCCCATGTGGCCTCCCGAGACCCACCCCCCGGGCCCAGAGGGCCTGGGAAACACACAGCTGCCCTGGACTCGAGCGAGTCGCAAGAGCTCCACCATGGAGAGAAGCCAGACAGAGGCGACTGCGCAGGCACTGGGTAGTCGCCAGCCTTCAGCAGGGAACCCTGAACCTCACAAGGTGTCACACGCTTCCATTGTCGCCTTGTGTGCACCCCAACTTTCCACATGGTCCATCGTGTGTTGAGGGCCGTTGATGTGTTCCTATACCGCATCCGTAAACACACAGAAAAGAGGACAAGTTCGGTCTTTTTCAAGAACAGTTCAAAATGGATGAAAAAATGCACTAGCCTTTAGTAAGCAAATAATTGAGCAGAACTTGCGTTCTGTCTTCAGACAGCCTGGTGGTCACCTCACCCCACTTTACAAGCGTAAGGTCATCCCAAGGAGAAATTGGTCTTCACATTGATACGGTATTTTTTTTTTCAGTGTCAGTGATAACAACACTGTCTCCAGTGTGTAAAACTGGGACTTATCTCTTTACCATAATTCATACAATAAAATAAACCACTCCTACAAGGTAACAACTTTTTAAAATAGAAAAGCCATAGCAGAAAACATTTTGACCAACATTACAAGTAGCACTGGACGTCCTATTTATGGCTTGCTTAAAAAATTTTTGCAAAACTACATCTCAAACATGAATGGTCATCATACAAAAACATTTATTTAAATATTTTCAACAAATCATTATCTACAACCATTCCAAAACATGTGTAGTTCTTACAAAAAAGAAAAGAAAGAAATGGAACAGTTTAGCTTAATGTCTGTGACACTGTTACACAGGATCATTAATACACATTCTGGACTGTGCACCCGTCAAGCACATCATCAACCATTTACTACTTATTACCAAAAGGCATATACAGTAACAGAATAAAGATTAATCATATCTCATAGGCGATTTTACAATAAGACTTCTTGGAAGGAAAAGAAGGATTTGTCAATAATGCAAAACAGAAGGGGAAAGTAATAGGAGACTACATAAAACACATTTCATACAGGCAATAATATGTGAAAACAGAAAACAAGTGGCTGTCTTAGCTCACTGTGAGCCATGTTCCTTCCAACGAGGTCTGGGGAAGAACGGGAGTGTTTGGGGGCAGGGCCAGCATGGCACAGAAGCACCTGCAGACTATCAGTGTGTGTCTGATGGGGGAAGCCTGTGTAATAAAGCTGCCAAGGGAACCAGAGGCTTGGGAGGGAAACGAACTCCCCTCGCAGCCAGGTAAGTCATGCTTGGGATTTTAAGTCAGGGGCTCTTTGAATAAGGACCAATTCAGGGGTAGAGGGAGAGCCAGGAAAAAGAGAAAAAGAAATCCCAGGAAAGAGAGAAAGGTGCTGGAGAGGCTGGGAAGGGAGCTCCTTTTGAGTCTACAGAAAGGAAGGTATGCTGGAATTTTGCTCAAGAAATCGGTACATCCAGGTGAGGGCAGTGATGCTGCTCTGTCGCAAAGTCCTTTTAGGTACCCTGGCTCTTTGGGCCACTGGGAACAGGGAGTTGGTGAGAAGCTGCCATCATTAATAAGAACATCTGATTTAGGCTGTGCAGACAGAGGTGATTAAGGGTGGCATGGGGGGGTGTCTCTCACACGCCCACCGTACATATTCAGACTGTGCATATTCTTTTGAAGTGTGTGTGTCATGAAAAAGAACTTATCTAAAAAATATATTTTTTTTAAAAGTTAGAATTCAATCTTATTTTCAGTGATGAAGTCAACCGTAGTGATTAATTTCCCAAATTTCCCAAATCAGGATGAGTGTTTTTTCTCAAACTGGAAAGCAGTCTTTTTGGAATTCTATGGTGATTTTGGGAGGGAGTGCAGAAAGCCTCATGTCCTTGGGCCGTGCACATGAAATTATCACCAGGTTGTACGTTAACGAGCTCATTAATGAGTCAAATTTCCCCTCTTCTGTTAGTTAGTCTTGAGAGAATCCTAAATCAGAAACTCTGGAACAGGAGGGAGCTTGGCTCTCAAGTCTGTTCCTCCCTTTACAGATAGGGGACGGCTGGGAGGGAGCAGGGATGTGGTGGGGTTTCACCAGCACATGTAGCAGAACTGGGCCTGGACCCCGGCAGCCTGGATCCTGGCCCAGGGCTCTTTTCACCTGGGGGACCCAAAGACCAGGTGTGGCTGTGTCAAAAACCAGGAGGGTTTGGAAAACTGCTGGGCTTTTCACCATTGGTTTCAGTGATGGGGCCGAGGAAGAGTTCAGTGAAAATCCTGCGGGGAAGCAGCACCTCTCAGCAAGCAGAAGGCCCTGTTCCCAGTGTAGCCAGTGAAAACCCATTCCAAGGAATATACTCAAAACGCAGGTGGCAGGGAGGGGAACGGGGGGATGGGGGGTGGAGGGGCACTGGGATCAGCCCAGCACACCCGGCTTCAGGACGGAGTTGCTGGGCGGCAGTTCAGACCTCCCCGCCTGGCTGGCAGCACCGCGCGGTCTCCGCTCTGCTTGATGCTCAGGAAGGCGAGGGCGCCTCTGGCTCTAAGACACACTGTAGCTGTTGTAGTACGTGGCTGTGGCATCAGCCAGCACAGAGATGAGGCTGGTCTCCGTGGGACCCCTTGGTGGCACCTGGGAAACTGGGGTATGCCCACTGAGGGCCACCGCCCCAGTGGCAGAGTCTGGATGGCCAGGAGCGTTCAAATACTGGTCAAATTCATTGCGATCCATGTCCCCCAGGAGTTCCACCTGGCTCAGCTGATCCAGGGCATCGAAGCCAGGATGCTCGGGAGGTGGGGAAGGCTGGCCCAGGTGGGCATGGAGGTTGGA
Organism: Galeopterus variegatus; assembly: GCF_000696425.1. Lineage (NCBI taxonomy): Eukaryota > Metazoa > Chordata > Mammalia > Dermoptera > Cynocephalidae > Galeopterus > Galeopterus variegatus. The sequence goes on along the minus strand of NW_007726859.1, from coordinate 266,759 downwards.
ATGCAGAGAGTGGTAGGTGGCAGGGGAGTAATAGGCAGGAGACGGGGGACAGCTAGCTACAGTGGACATCACAGAGACACCTGGAGACTGGCCCAGGGCTAGGGAGCCCAGGGGGTGGCTGCAGTGGAGGGGGCTGGGGGCATACTCGGGTGAGTAAGGGGGCCCTGGCAGGTGGGGGATGCGGTGGGGGTGGGCATGCTCCTCCTGGCAGGGGGAGGAGAAGAAGGTCTGCTCGGGCTCCAGCAAGTCCAGGGGAGACATCTCCGGGGGCGTGGGCAGCCCATATGGGTACGTGTCCACACTGCCCGGAGCACGGCTGCTGCCAGCAGGCCCCTCATGGTAGCAGCCCCGGAGGCCAGGTAGGGCGGTGCCCGGGGAGTACTCACCCCTGTCCTCCTTCTCCCCCAGCGCCCCCCGGCCGCTGCTGCTCTTCTCCGGCAGGGCGTTCTGGTCTCGGGACAGGGAGCTCAGGAGGAAGCCAGGGTCCACGCGCTTGCAGAGGCGCTTGGCCTGCTTCTTCCTGCGCGGCCGGTACTTATAGTTGGGGTAGTCCTGCATGTGCTGCAGGCGCAGCCGCTCCGCCTCATCCACGTACGGCCTCTTCTGCGACAGTGTCAGTGCCTTCCATGACTTTCCTGCTCACACAAGCCAGAGAAGGCTGCACTCAGCACGGGTGCAGCTGGGTGGCAAGGGCACCGGTCCCAGCCTCGGGCTCCCAGCATTGCTGCAGCCCTGGTGCTTCATCACCATGCCACCTGCCCTTCCCCCTCTCATGGCCACGGAGGTCAAGGGCACGCCTCGCACCCTCTTCCCAGCCCCAATCCTGCAGCAAAGGGGAGGCTAAGCCAGCCTCTCCTGCCTGCACCCCACCCAGTAGTCAACGTACAGTGCACCTAGACAGAGAAGCATCTCTCTCATAGAGAATGCTACAAACAGTGTGGGATTCACAGCCAAAGGCCACCTGAGCCAAGGTCGCCACAGGAAAAAAATATCAACGACAACATTGTCTGGGGCTTTTTTTACCCTTCTGGGGTCAATTCTAATCATTTGAGCATTTTCATGAAAATTCTCTAAGGCTGGCTGGTTAGCTCAGTTGGTTGGAGCAGTGTGCTGATAACACTAAGGACCAGGGTTCAATCCCTGTACTGGTCAGCTGCCAAAAATATTCAAAAATTAAAAAGAATTCCCTGCCTCCGTTGTAACTCTTACAAAGTGGTACTATAGTATTTACTTATGGGGTAAATCTCACAGCCCTGTGAGGGAACTCAGGCTCAGTCAATAGTTTCACAGATGTAAGTTATAGGATCTCACTTGCCTCTAAAGGTCAAATAGGACCTGCTGTATGAAGACCTGACCATGGCCAGAATGCTAGCATCTGCCTGCAACACATGTAGGCACATGAGCACTCACACATGCACATATCAGCCACCACTTCCAGCCATCCGCTTAGGACCCTTTGGCTGTGGCATGGCACCTGCTCAGCCAGTGACTTTCCATACAGAAGCAAATCCTCAACTTCCCTGGGTCCCTATTTTCCTCACTATAAAATATACTGTGACACCACCCAACTTAAAACTATCTCTTTAAGAAGCTTCCCACGCTCGTAACCACTGGCGCTAACATGCCAGTGCACTTGACTCCTATGCACCCTCCCAGTGTCTGCTGTTTGCAATCACCTCAGTGTCCCTCCTTCATCTCTCACACTGCACATCCTCCAGCTGCAGTGTGGTCTGCCAGTCACTTCTGGACCCCTTGGATCGCTACCTCCCAGGGTGCACTCAGGATTCTACAACTTTACCATGTTCTCCTGTGACTCTAATGTATCCTGGAGGTTGAGACCCACCAGTTGGAGGTCAAGGCCTCTGGCTCAGCCCTATGAGAAAGGAGCCATGTCTTCCACCTGGTGTGCTCTGCCCAGGGCCCAGCAGAGCCATGCACACAGCAGGCCTTGGTGCCCACAGGGGCTGGCTCCTCGGGCCAGACCCTCAAAGCAAGCTGAGGGCTTGAGGAGGGCACTTATTAAAGGCCTTTTGCCACTTGGGTAAAAGTTTGTAACTACTTTGTGGAGTCAAAAAATGAGCGTAATTAGCTGTCACTTAAAACGTTGACTTGAAAATTGTTAAGAACTCTGGGTTCAGGGCTGGTCACTGGTTTCCAGCTTGTGGCTATGCCTACACAGCTGTTGAAGAGGCCCAAGATCGAGATGTGCCCCACTCCCCGTCTGTGGTCCTCAAGTAAAACATGACTCTAGTTTCTAAATGTACCTGGATGTTGTAGTATTAATAAAATAAAGTTCATTTTTAAATGCTACCAAATGTCTAATTAATTGCTACCAAATATCTACTCATAGGTCAGAAAGGAAGGGCTGAGAAAGAAAGATCACAGGGGTGGAAGTTGACTAGCCTGCTGCCCCGATAACAGGTTTACAAAGCCCATATTTTAAAAAGAACACCGCGTTGGTTTCCCTTGCCAGTGTTAGGCTGTGTGACTAGGTGGGCAGGAATCTGTGTCTTTCCTGCACGATGAACTGTAACCTCGTGAAGCCTAGCTGGGAGTCCCCAACAGGGATCAGCTCACAGGAAGCATTTATCCTGAAGTCCTTTTGCCTGTCCTTTTTCTGGAAGCAGGCAGGCTCAGTTCCTCAGGACAAGGCTCCCCACCTCTCCTCTTCTCCCACCTGGCTTGGGCAGGTAGCAGAAACCCTGCCGTGTCCTGGTCACAAGCAGGAGTTCCTTTCCTCAGTTGCACCTGGTCAATAGGCATAGTGCCCAGGGTCCACAGAGGCAAAAAACTTTCAGGAATCCACACACACACACACAAAAAAAAGATTTCATTTCCTTTAAAATCTGAAGAAAAAATATGAACTTTGAGGTAATAAAAAAAGTTTTATTATTGTACATATTAACATATTTGCCTATATGCTGATACCATATAAAATATGAATTTTACTATTTGTTATGGGATAAGGGGCCCAGGCAGGTGTCTTCAGCACAGCCAGCTATAGGCTGGGCTGTGGGCAGGAGGCCCTCCGAAACCAGTGCTCCCCACGCTGCTTTGCACGGGTGTCTAAACTGCAGGAGAGCTCAGGACGCTCTCTTCGGGCTTTTGGCTTTAGCCAGTGAAAGAGGCACAGCCCTCACTCCAGGGTTCCGCTCGGGAAGGAGCCTGGAGTTCAGACGGAAAAGGAAGGGCCCTATTCCGGCCGGGTGGGGCTGCGGAGGGTAGGGCCAGCCCAGGGTGACCACGCACGTCCCTTCGCACGGGGCCTGGCGCCCGCTGCATGCACAGAGTTCTTTGAAAGGTTTTCACCGCTTAAAATGAATAAAAACCACGTCGAAGGGCAAAGACGTTGGGGGTAAACCAGGACAGAAAAGTGCTCAGCTCCAAAAATCAGAGAGAAAGGAAACGCGACGCGAACTCGCAACTCAGGTTTTTCGGACATGTCCTAACATCCTCACTCTGGGCTCCTCCGACCCGGCCAGTCCCTGTCCCCAGCCCTTATGTCTGCTCCCAGCACACAGGAGGCGGCCGGGCTGCAGGACAGACCCTCCCTGGCTGATCCACAGTCCTGAGCTTGGGAAGTGGACGAGCCTCGAGTTTCCTGCTGTTTAATGATCAAGTTAAAGACAGTAGGATTCGTTCCCCACGGTCTCTCTTTCAGTAATATTCGTTAATTACAGTTTTAACTGTGCACCTCCCTCTGTGATGGCCCCAATCACAAACAGCAGGAAACCATGGGTTTTCCCGCTTCGGTGTTTCCAGCAAAAGTGGGTTCCACCAGGCCGGGACATCTCCGTCCCGGTCGTGTCCGCAGCGCGTGTCCCCGTCGCCAAGCGGCCCTGGCCGCCGCTGCTCTCCTTTCCCTTGGAGGACCACGTGTCAGGGGATGGCCCCTTCTCAATTGTCTTAGTTTATATTTCTTCAGTCTTCTGGCCTTTGAGGGCCATGATATAGAATCAATCAGGTGCATCTTACAGTAAGTGAAAATTTAATCTGAACTTCTTTTGCTCAGGACCTCTTATTTCCTTCAGATCCTGGGTCTTTATCAAACACTGAGTCAGAATCCCAGAAGAAATAATCTGTTTTATTATTCAATAATGAGATATATAGGTAGACCTATTATTTGACTTTGAACTTGCTGGTCATTTCTGGTTGAGTATGATGAACAAATGAACTGCTTCATAATACGACAATGCTTCATGAGAATAAAGAAAAATCAGTCTCAATAACAGGATAGACTTTTAATGTTTTACTGGACAAATATGGTGACTCCTTTCAAATGCATATCAGGACCCCTTCCAAACAGTGAGCTTATGACCACAAGCTCTACCTTTCTCTCTCCTGCTGGGTATGGTGAAGTCTTGTCTCTACCCGCGGGATACAAGGTGCTTCCTCTCTTACTGACTACAAAGCTATTCTTAGAAGGTGTCTTGGGTTGAACTTGTGCGTGTGTGTAAAAGAAAGCCTATGATTTTGAAAGCTTAAGAAACCTGTGTCCGGCCCGCAGGTGCCGCAGGTGCTGCAGGTGCAGCGGAGCTGGGAGGCGGGCGCGGCCCGCAGTCACCGCGCCGGGCGTGGGGACCCGACTCCGGCTCCGGGCAGAAGGGCGGGACCCCACAACTCCTCCCGCGCGTGGACCTACGGAAAGCCCAACCAACACCGGCTTGTCTGGGAAAGCCGGGGCGCGGGAACCCTTGGCCTCGACCCCCAGAGCCGCAGCCAGCCGGTCGGAAGGGAAAGCATCTCCGACTTTCCAAACCACGAGGCGTCGGCCACCGCGCCCCTGCCAACCTCCAGCGCCGGGGCTGGGCGGGGCCGGAGACGCATCCCGTCCCGGGGTCTGGGCGGCACCGGCCCGAGGCGCTCCACGCGCCGCCGCCCTGGCTGTCCGGGACACTGTCCGGGTTCTCTCTCTGTCGTCTGGTCCCCTCTTATGTGCCACCCCAGGCCGTCTCCCGGGCCCGGGTGTCCGGCTTCCCCCCTCCCGCTCTCCCCTCGCAGAATCCCCTTCTGTATTTTTTTCTTTTCTCCCCACTGGCAGTCCCTCCCACGTCCCCTCTAGCTTCGGTACGACCTGGGAACTCCCTCACTCCCCCCACCGTCCCGACACCCCGGGGCGGACGGGGCTGCCGCCGGCCCTGACACCGGCGCTGGCACACAGTTGGCGCTCAGGAGCGGCCGAATAAGAGCATAAATGAGCAAATATTAGACGCACCCTACTGGACAAAACACGGTAGCTTGACTAGATCCTGGAACTCGACCCACAAGCATTGACCGAGCGCCACCCCCGTATAGGGTCCCCCGCAGAGATGACCCTGGAAGGAGACAGCGTCGTCGTGGGAGGACGGTAGGGTCTGGAACCCGTCTCAGTGTTCGGGTTACTTAATGCGTGACTCTGGGCCTCCTGGTCCGATCCTGAAATGGGGCGAGACTGACCTCACAGGTCAGCCGCGAAGACTTGGGGAGACAGTTACACTGAAAGCTCAAAGTGGCGACGAGGCGCTGGTAATACAATTCCGGACTAAACCCGTAAGTCGGAGGTCCGGATTTCAATGTCCCGACACGCAGTGACTGAGTCCACAGACACCTTGTTCTCAACGCGCAACGCGGTGCACGGCTCAGCCCGCACAAGTGCACGGGGATCGCGCCTTCTCCGCTTTTACCTTCTCATCTTAACTTCCAGAGCCCCGGACAGTTGTCATCCGAGAGCGCGCTTTCCGCACAAGACGGATCGCTGGCGGTTCCCCTCTCCTGCAGCGAGGACCCAGCGGCAGTACAGTACCCGAGGCCCGTGCGCCTACCCAGCGCGGCGCTGCCGGCAATGCAGGGGGGGGGAGGGGGCGCAGCTGGAGAGCGTCCTGCACCCGAGGCGGAGCGGCCAGCGGGGGCGGGCTGCAGAAGCCCGGGCCACTCCCGTCGTCAAGCCCCTCTCCCAGAAGTTCTTCCAGAAACAGCCCTGGGCCGGAGTGGCTCTCGCTGGGAACGAGGCCGCGCCCGGCCGGGGAGGGCAGCTCCTGAAGGTCCCTCAGGAGCACTTGAGCTGCCAAAGACCCCCGTGGGGACCGCCCCCGCCCTTCCTGACCCCACCTCTGCTCCAGGGCGGGGACGGCGTTCTGCGGGGCAGAGGTCCGGGAGGAAAGGCGCCCCTTCCCGGCAGCCAGGTCCCCCGTCACCCGAGCAGAGCGCGCAGCCAAGGGCCGCGCCCAGGCATGGCAGGTTAGAAGGGCGCGGGCCTGGGAACGCCGGGTCAGGTTGGATTTCAGAGAGCGAGGGCGAGGATGAAGCAGGCAGCGGGGACAGGGGAGTAGAAGCCACGTGCAGCGACGGTGTCTCCAGCGGTCTGACTGCTTGCACTTCTCCTGGGCTCGGGTTCGGCCGGGCTGTCCCGGAACTGAGCGCTGACAGCCTCCTGCGGGCGCGGGCGCAGCGCGAGCCGAGGACGGTCTGCGCGCCGGGAGCCGGGCTGGTGAGCTGGCTCCTTCATCCTTCCTGCACGTGCATCGGGGCATTTACCATCCCCAGGCGTTCGACACCCGCTCTCGTCAGCTCGGGGCCGGGGACTCAGCTGTCGAGGCTCAGGGGGGTGAGCCGTCAGGAGTGGACCTTGGGCCGAGGGTCGAGACTCAGGGTCCGAAGCGCTATCCTTGCGGGGGCTCTGACCCGGGCGGGATGGGACGGCGGCTCCTGCGGACGCCACTGGAGAGCAGGGTCAGAGGGGCGGGTCCCCGCGTGAGGACGCGGTCACACTGGACACCGCATGTGCACCGGGCAGCGGACCCGTGGGCACAGAGAGGAGTCTTCCTCTCCCGCGCACAGTGCCTGAACTGCGCTCTCTGCTCATCTCCGAAGTGACTTTTCCTCCTTCTTTTCTTCCATTAACCTTCCTCCCTCTTTCTTTCTCTCCCTCCCTCCTCCTCGTCCCGCCCCCCCGCCTTTTTTTTTTTTTTTTAGCTCTGGAGTTTTCTGAACATCGGTTTCCAGGACACAGGACTTGAAGTCAAAAACTCCTAAATCCAAGTTGTTACAACTTACCTGCGGTGTGATCCTTTATCTGCTCTCGGCCTCAGTTTCTTCACCTGTAAAACGGGGATAATACAGGGTTACTGACAGTGTTTGTGAAAGCTCCTCATATACTTTAATGAATTGTGAAATATTCTAAAGTCATAAGTGGGTGAAAATGTTAAAGATAAAAGGATCGAGCTTCCTAAACCTTCCTCTCCTGGAGCTTTCCTTGGACTATTCGAACCTCTGGAGAATCTCAGTGGCTCTGGGGGGAAGGGGAGAGGGGGAGGCGGAGGGAAACCGGGCGCACACCCCGCCTCCGGCTCCGCACCCGCGGCAGACCCGGAGCTCCGAGCGCCCAGGGCACCCAGGCAGCGCTCGCGACAGTTTGGGCAGGTGTTCGTTGTCGCTGCTTGTCCTTCACGCTGGGCTGGAGGCTGAATCATTACCATCACCGTGGTCGCTCTCACTGATTTGTCTGCTCCTGACTGACAGTTTTTGCAAAGCAAGCTCCCTGTCTCCGACTGTCCCACCTCACAGGACCCTCTGCGAAGCTGCTGGAGTTCAGTACGGAGTGGGGCCGCGGCTGCAGGTGGCAGAGCAGGGACCCCCGACAAGCGCCTCTTACCCTTACACCTTTGCTGCCGCTTCCCGTCGCCCAGATGGGCTCCCAGCCCCCCAGGAGAGCCCCAGGCCCGGGGAAGGGCTTCTACCTGCAGCTGTGACTGCCCTGCCCTTTGCCCTCTCCAGTCTGCTCTCCCACGTTCCACTGGACCTTTCTTCAGCCTAAGTGCGCCTGAAATTCAAGGCGTGTCCCGGACAGGGCAATGTGAAAAGCAAGCGGGCAAACCGTGTTGGCCAGGGATGAGGTGCCCGCTGGAGAGCCAGGGGGCTTGGCCATGGCCTGCCGGCCCTGCGCCCCCACCCCCCACCTTGCGGCTGGTCCAGCGACCAGAGGCTCCCATTTCCCTACAAGACGCTGCACTCAGAGTTCCTCTTTTCTAACCCACAGAAATCTCTTCAGTCATTTAGGAGAAATCAATCGAGGTTCCTCACTTAGAATAACTTTTGGGGATTAAGACAAAGAGCAGGGATTTAAGATGTACCTGTAGGCTTCACTGAGCCAGCTGAAGCAGGCAGAACCCAAGGACACTTGGACAGTTTCACAGGATCGTAAGTTCAATAGTTTTTCTACATGAAACTAGGAGGAAAGGAAAAGGGTTTTCAGGCTAGATTGCTACTGAGTGTGGGTAGTGTAAGACTCCTTATAACATCAAAACCCTTTTGTAAGAATGGCTTAACAGTAACAAAATTCTGAAGTACAGAAACCCAAGTTTTCCTGGGGCTCTCCAGATCAGCCATTCCTAATTACTGCAGAATCCCCCTGTACACACACATGACTCCCCTGTCATTTGTCACTGATTAATGATGTCTCCCCCAATGAATGCCTGGAAACTCCAGGGTGGGAAGAACAGACTTGGAGCCAGAAGCCAAAGTCGAGTCCAACCTGCCTCGACTGGCTGTGCAGATTTTAGCAAGTCACTTAACTGGTTAACTCACAGGGTCAAGAGCCTCACTGAGGCCCCATGAGATAAAAGGACGTGCCTGCGTTCTGTGCACGCAGTCCTGAACACCATGGAGATAAGCTAATGCTCGCTGTATGATTTGTGTGTGCTTCTCCCCAGCACTGGGGGCCAGGCGACCTCCAAGCCCCAAACCAACCTTTTCTGCATTAATTTTCTCCCACTCTGCTTGACAATTATCAGGTTTCCTTTAAGGGAACATGCTTATCCGATAACTGCACAGAAGTGACCTTTATTTAATTGGTGAGAAGCTAAACTTTCAGATAAATTTCAATGGAAAAACCAATGAATTGAAAAAAAGAAAACTAACAGTGGGTTCAAGGGGGTATATTTCTTTCTCTTTACCCTGTTGCCCCTTCTTTCCAAATGCCTAAGAGGAGAAAGTGAAACTGACCAGATATTACCTACAATCATACACCAAGGGAAATAAGTCTTTTCCGAGGTCATTGTACACATGCCTGATTTATGGGTAAACTGTCACTGATGACTGACGTGAGACAGGGCTGATAGAGATCTCATCACAGAGAGCTCTTGTCATCCAAGCTGAGGATGCTTCTTATTTGTTCAGTTTATGAGATTGTTTTAATGGGTGGACTTCAAACTACTAGTATTTTATGTTCTTTTTTAAATAAAATGCTTATTGAAATATAGCATACCTACAGAGAAGTGCACTGAGTTTTCATGAAGTGAACACACCTGCAGGGCAATGCTCAGATCATGAAACAGAATGTCACCAGCCCTGCTATTTTTAAGGCTCCCCCCACCACTAAGTTGTAAGATCTCTTAGAGCAGAGACTGAGCACCATTCTCTTTTAAAGTGTAGTGTATTGACAGAAAAGTCCAGGTACAGTAAAGCCAACAGACCAGGAGACGATTACCATTGAAAAGATAGTTTGTTACTCACAGTTCCCAAGAAAAGGGAGCACTCCATGCCATGGGGAGGGGGCGCACACAGGGAGGCCCTGGGTTTTGGTCAGGAAGCAAAGGGAGAAGGGGACTGCGCCAAGACCCTTCATTGTCGTTTCCATGGGAAGGAGCAGGCTTAGGATTGGCTGGTGTAACTTTAGTGGGTTTGGGGTATATGGACCGTCCCTAGTGGCCTGGTACCCAGCCCTGGGTTGAGTAGAGCAGGTGCATAGTGATTGAGTGTGACAGCCTGACAAAGGAGGTGGGCAGGGGTGGGCTCTGGATGGACTGGTTTGTATTAGAAAAGGGCACTCACAGGCGAGTTGCTTACTGTCTCTTAAGAATTGGCTCACCCTGGGAGGGGCAGTCCCTTCAGGGTCAGCAAGGCCCCAGATGTCAAAGCATCAGGATCCAGACAATTGAAGACATGGTTAATATACACTCGTCTTTGACACTCCAGGACCTAAAATAATGCTTTGCACGTAGCAGGCCCTCGATGAAGGGGAAAGATAGAAGGAAAGAAGGGAGGGAGGAGGAAAGAAGGAAGCAGCATGCAGTGGCTGGCTGGTCGAGGAACAAGAGGGGTGCCTTCGACAGCCTCACCTCCCACAAGCACTGACGTGAGCTGCCCAGAGCAAATAAAGGAGTCGAGCAAACATAGCTTCTTATTTCTGCCCCACTTGGCTCATGTCTCTGTTCTGTAGCTCCTAGACTTACGTTTGAAAAGTGGACTTGTCTCAGCAGTCTTGGTCGTCCTTTTATGCAGACTTCACTGAAAAACATGCCCCTCATTCAACACGTTCACTTAGACTGCATACCTAAATTGGCCCTTGAATCTTTGCTCCACAATTCCGCTAGTATCTGACAGTAACTTGGGAAGGAATGTGCTCCTGTCATTTTTTGCTATGTGCAATAAACCACCCCAAACTTAGTGGTGCAAACAGCTATGATGATGCTAATTGACTCGTGGGCTGGGAGGTTGGGAAGTGCGCAGGGAGGATGGCTTGTGTCTGAGGTTTCAGCTGGAGACATGGATGACTGGAAGACACTTGAATGGCCAGGAGCTAGAATGATCTGGAGGCTTTCACCTGTCTTGCACCAGGGCTGCAAAGGTTGGGCTAAGCTGGGATTATTGACTGGAGTGTCTATGCTTGGCATCTCCATATGGTTTCAGCTTCCTTTTATCATGGTAAATGGACTCAGAGTAAATGGACTTCTCACATGTCAGCTCAGGGCTCCAAGAACGAGTGTTCCCACAAGCAAGGTAAAATCTGCATGGCCTTGCTGTCTTAGGCTCAGAAGTCACATAACGTCACCTCTGACCTATACTCTACTGGTCAAAGCACTCACAAGTCTGGCTAGATTTAAGGGGAGGGAACACAGACTACCAGCTCCCAAAATGGGGAGTGTCAAATAATTGTGGCCATGTTTGAAACCTACCATGAGGTGTGCGTTGTGTGAGACGGTGGAAGTGAGAATGCCACAGGCTTACAACTGACAAAGCTACTAAATAACTCATGACACTCCTACCCCAAGGCCAATGTCGAGGCACAGAAGTGTGTCACTCTCCTCCTCTCACCTTCCTTTCAGAAATATTGAAACCTTACACAGTGCCATTTCTTTAAAAGCGTTTTCAAAGTTCCTCCAAAGAAACTAATGGAAATAGGGTAATAATAATTTCACTTTTAAGATGGAGAATGCTGAGGCACAAGATGTGCTTAGAGCCATAAAGTAATTTAAAGGATGGGGCTGGGGCTGGACATTAAAATTGTATTTGGGGAAAAAAGCTTACTGAGTATGGGTCCACATCTGGAACTGGAATCTGTAGGGCTTTATTAGAGGGGGTAATTGAGAGCATTTTGAAAAGAATTTTAAGTGAAGGCAGGGAAATGGTTCCTAAGCCCTTCGTCAAATGGCTTTTCAACAGAAGTCATCCCTGCATTGCTGACAGTGGATCTAGTCAACACAGTGTGTGGAGCTGTGCTATTCAGTCTTGTTTGCCTGTGTAAATACAATTTTTATGGTGCTTTTAAGCATCCCATCCCATTTCATTTTCAAACACCTCATAAGCCAGGAAGATACACTTTTATTGCCCTAATTTTGCAGATGAAGAACGGAGGCTCGTAGGAACTAAGTGACAGCCAGTGAGCAGCAGAACCGTAAACATGTCTCAGTCCAAGGCTCTCTCCAGGATTTCACTCACTGACTAATTCTCCACAAAATTTAGGCCTTTAATGAAATCAGGTTGGAACCAAACGAACAATATCACGTGTAAGAAGAAAGTAAGCTTTAAATTACAGAAACGTCCACTTCTGCCCATGACGGAGTAACAGACACCGTATTTACTCTCCCACCATAAACAACTATAAAACTGGACAAAGTAAGTAAAACAAGAGTTTTCAGACATTGTACCACAGACAGTGCAGGACAGTAATACTGAAAAAGAGAAATGAGGTAAACCCAGTCAGTGCCCCTGACCACTGCCTGGGGAAGGTTTCCAGGCCATAGCACAGGAAAGGGAAACTAAAGCACAGGCCAAGATTCCTGAGTTGAAGAGACAGAGTTCTGAGCTCAGGAAGGACCAAGCAGAGAGGAGACTGCACAGAGGGAGAGCTTCAGAGAACTACAGAGGGGGCTCCTCAAATCTCTGGTGGGGCTCTGACCTGCACATGTGCGTGAGAAAAATGCTAAATCTGTGAAAAGAACCACAGGAAAAAAAAGGTACGTGGAACAATTTCCTGAGCTCACACATGTACAGAAAGAGTTTCTGTTCCCAACCTCCAGATTGTAAAGACCTCAGGTAGTGTCCTCAGAAGAGTATTGCCTCATGAAAAACACAAAAACAAAAAATAGGAAAATATATCCCATAATCAGGATAAAAAGTAATCAATAGAAACAGAGCCAGAAATGACAGGAAGGATGAAACTAGCATATAAAGATGCTAAGAGGGCTACTTTAAATATACTCTGTGTGTTCAAGAAGGTAGAGAAAAACAAGAACACAATGAGTAGAGAAATAAATGATCGAAAAAAACCCCAAAGTAAAAATTTGAGAGGTGAAATATACAATACTTGAAATACAAAACACACTACATAGGATTAATGGCAGATTAGACATGCGGAAGAAAACATTAGTAAATATTATAAGGCATGCCAATATAAGCTATTCAAAATGAAAAGCAGAGAGAAAAAAGACAAAAAACAAACACAAAAACAACCCGTGAGATGATAGTAAACGGCCTAAAATAAAAGTAATTAATGTCCTACAAGGAAAGGGAGGGATTAGAAGAATATATTTGAAAAAATAATGGCTGAAGATTTTCAAAATTTAATGGAAACTATAAACACACAGATTTAAAAAGTCCACAGTCCTCAACCAGAAGAAACATAAGGAAACCACACTAGGGCAATCATAATAAAATTTCTGAAAGTCTTAAAACTAGCCAAAAGAAAAAGGACACTTTACATACAGGGGAACAAAGATAGAAATTATAATAGACTTTATTCTTGAAACTATGCAATCCAGAGGACTTCTACATTTTTTAAAGTACTGAAAGAAAGAAACAAACAAAAATCCCATCTTAACCTAGAATTCTATTCCCAGCAAAATTATCATTTAAAATGAAATCAAAATAAAGATTTTCAAACATATGTAAGCTGAGTAAGTTCATTATCAGCAAACCAGCATTATAAAATAAGTTGAAGGAGGTCCTTCAGTCAAAGGAAAGTGATACAAGATGGAAATTTGGATCCACACAAGGAATGGTAGTACACAAAAGACATTTTTTTCTACTTTTAAAATCTCTTTGAAATAGAATTGATTTTTTAAAGCAAAAATAATAATAAAATATTATGGAATTTATAGCATATATAGAAGTAAAATGTTATGATGATAATAGCACAAATCAAAAGGAGAAAAATAAAAATATACCTTTGTAGGGTCCCTGCACTATATGTGAAGTGGTACAATATTATTTGATAGTAGACTATGATCAGTTTAAGATGTATATTGTAAACCATAGACCAACAACTTAAAAAAAGAACTAATAGGTCATTAATGTACATAAAAGTTGAATTATACAAAATTTAATTAATTCAATTTATCCAAGACAGGAAAAGAGGAAAAAGAAACAAAGAAGAGATAGGAAAAATATAAAAGATGTTAGATTAAAATATCACCATATTGATTGTCACATTAAATATGTATCATCTAAATACTCCATTCAAAAGGCAGAGATGGGGCCGGCCCGGTGGCGCACTGGATAAGTGCGACGCTTGGGAAGCGCGGCGGCGCTCCAGCCCGAGGGTTCGGATCCCACGTACAGACCGGTTCCCGCTCACTGGCTGAGCGAGGCGCGGGAGCGACACCGAGGGTTG
>NW_007726859.1:178875-251892 GCF_000696425.1 Galeopterus variegatus | reverse complement strand
AGGGTTGCGATCCGTTGCCGGACACGGAAAAAGACAAAAAAAGGAAAAAAAAAAAAAAAAAAGGCAGAGACTGTCAGATTGGATTAAAAAAAAAACAAGCAAAACCCAGTTATATGGTTCCTATAAGAAACTTACTTTAACAAATATAGGTTAAAAGTAAAAGGACAGCAATTCCGATTTTCAGCCTGGCATGTAAGGAGCTTGGAAGTCATCAATTTCATGCTAAAACATGAAAAAAAAAAAAAAAAACCCTGAGCAAACTGGAAATCAACAACTCTTCTTAACTCCATTAGGGAATTGACATGACAGGGCAAGCCACTGCCCCAACATTAGAGAGTCAGAAGTGAATACAGAGAATCACAACTTACTGGAGCAGAAATCCATGAGAAGAAACCTCCACAGAGAGCAGTACCAGGTTCCCCTTCCCAGTACATCACGGCTGGCTTTTAACACAAAATTACAAGACATACTAAAAGACAACACAGTTTGAAGAGACAGTGCAAACATGAGAATCAAAACTCAGATATGGCAGGGATGTTGAAATTATCTGACCAGAAATTTAAAATAATTAATATGCCAAAAGTTCTAATGGAAAAAGTAGATAATATTCAATAACAAATGAATAATGTAAGCAGAAAGATGACAATTCTAAAAAAGAATACAAAAGAAATGCTAGAAATTAAAAGCACTGAAACAGAAACGAAGAATGCCTTTGATGGGCTCATTAGAGACTAGATGTAACTAGGCAAAGAATTCTTGATCTTGAGAATATGTCAGTAGAAACTTCTCAAACTAAAAAGCAAAGAGAAAAAAGACTAAAAAAAAAAGAAAAAAAAGAAACAGAATACCCAAGGACTGCTAGACAACTACAAAAGGTGTAACATACATGATAGGAATACCAGAAGGAGAAGAAAGAGAGAAAGGAACAGAAGAAATATACGCACCATAAATGCCAAATGAAACTACACCTAGGTATATCATGTCCAAAGTGCAGATAAACTAGGACAAAGTAAAAATCTTGAAAGAAGCCAGAGGAAAAATTATTTTACATATAGAAGGATAAGTATAAGAATTACAATGGACTTCTCTTCAGAAACCATGCAAGCAAGAAGAGAGTGGAATAAAATATTTGTGTTGGAGAAAAAAGAAAAAATCCACCAACCTAGAATTCTGTATCCAGTAAAACTATCCTTAACAAGTGAAGAAGAAATAAAGACTTTCTCAGATAAACAAAAATTAAATTTGTTTCCAGTAGACCTGCCTTGCAAAAAATGTTAAAAGTAGTTCTTCAGAGAGAAGAAAAATTATATAGGTCAAAAACTCAGATCTACATAAAGAAAGACCACATAAAAAAGAATAAGTAAAGGCAGTATAAAAACTTCCTTTTCGTATTCTTAATTGATCTAACAGATAACAGTTTGTCCAAAGTAATAACAACAACAATGCATTCAGTGATTATAACTTAAGCTAAATGAATGACAGCAATGATATAAGAAATGGGAGGGAGAAGTTGGAAATACCTTGTTATAAAGTACTTGCACTATCTGTGAATCAGTATAGGGTTCTTTAAAAGTGGACATGTTACAGATAGAAAGAACAATTTCTGGTGCTCTAGTGTGACTACAGCTAATAATATTGTATTGTATATCTTAAGATAGACAGAATAGAAGATCTTGAATGCTTTAATCACAAAGAAATGTTTAGGTGACAAATATGTTAACTATTGTGACTGGATCATTATACAATATATGCATGTATTAAAAACAAACTGTACCCCATAAAAGTGTACAAATAAACAAAATTTTTTTAAAAAGTGGACTTGAATTAGCTATAAAATTTATCTGGAAACTTTAGGGAAACCATGAAAAAAGTTAAAGAAGTAATTGGAATACTAAAATATGACAAAAAATGAAATCTAAAAAGTGCTCAATTAAAACCACCGAAGGCAGAAAAAAGAGTGGAAGACAAAAATAGAAACAAAGAAAAGGGGTGACAAATAGAACACAATGACAAACACGGCAGATATTAATTAAACTATATCAGTAATTACATTAAACATCAATGTTCTTTTTTTTTTTTTTTGACCAGTAAGGGGATGGCAACCCTTGGCTTGGTGTCGTCCGCACCATGCTCAGCCAGTGAGCGCAGCAGCCATCCCTATATAGGATCCAAACCTGCAGCCTCGGCGCTAACAGCACCACACTCTCCCAAGTGAGCCACGGGGCCGGCCCAAACATCAATGTTCTAAATGCACCAATTAGAACACAGAGACTGTCAGACTGGTTTTAAAAAAATAATACCCAAGTATATGTTGTCTACAAAAAACTCACTTTAAATATAAAGACACAGATAGATTAAAGATAAAGTGAAAGAGAAAAATATATTATGCTAACACTAATCAAAAGAAATCTGGAGTAGCTATATTAATTTCAGACAAAGCAGACTTAAGAGCAAGGAAAATTATTAGGGAAAAAGAGAGCATTATAATGATAAAGGGGTCAGTTCTCAAAAAAGATATAACAATCCTTAATGTGTATGTGCCTAACAACAGAGCACCAAATATGTGAGATAAACTGATAGAATTGCAAGAAGAAATAGATGAATCTATTATCATAGTTGGAAACTTCAACACCATCTCTTGGTAATGAACAGATCCAGCAAGCAGAAAACCAGTTAAGGACATAACTAAACTCAACAGCACCATCAATCAATGGGATATAACTAATATCGACTAACTACTCACCCCCAAACAGCAGAATACACATTTTTCTCAAGCTCACATGGAACACTCAACAAAACAGACAACATTCTGGACCATAAAACACACTTTAATAAGTCTAAAAGAATAGAAATCATGCAAAATATGCTCTCAGACTAAAATGGAGTTAAACCAGAAACAAATAACAGAAAGATAGCTAAAAATCCCCAAATACTTGGAGATTAAACAATATACTTCTATAGATTTCTGTACCAGTCAGCCAACAAAACAAAACAAACAAATGAATAAAACATACTTCTAAATAACACATGGGTCAAAAAATAAACCTCAAGAAAAGTTGAAAAATATTTTTTACTAAATGAAAATGAAAATACAACTTCTCAAGTTTTGTGGGATTCAGAGAAAACAGGAAGAAAGGTTCATAGAGGAAATGTTATAGCATTGAATGCATATTAGAAAAGATCTAAAAGTTAATAATCTAAGCTTAAAACTTAGAAAACTAGAAAAAGAAGAGTAAATTCAACACAAAGTAAGCAGAAGAAAATAAACAATAAAACTCGGAACAGAAATCAGTAAAACTGAAAATAGGATATCAATAGAGAAAAATCACTGAAACCAAAAGCTGGCTCTTTGAAAAGATCAATATAATTGATAAGCCTTTAGCAAGGCTAGGGCTCAAACTACTAATACCGTAAATGAAAGAAGGTACATCACTACTGATCCCATGGACATTAAAAGTATAATGAAGGAGAACTATGAACAACTCTATGCCTACAAATTTGATAACCTACATAAAATGGACCAACTCCTTGAAAGGCCATCCTAGTGAGTGTAAAACAGGATATCTTGTGGTTTTGATTTGCATTTCCCTAATGACTGGTGATGTTGAGTATCTTCTCAAGTCCTTATTGGCTGTTTATATGTCTTCTTTGGAGAAATGTCTATTCGTGTCCTTTGTCCATTTTTCAGTCAGGTTGTGGTTTTTGTTGTTGAGTTACAGGGTTCTTTATATATTCTATATATCAATCCCCTATCAGATATACGATTTGCAAATATTTTCTTCCATCCCATGGGTTTTTTTCTCACTATGCTGATAATGTCCTTTGATGCACAAAAGTTATTAATTTTGATGAATCAAACATCTATTTTTTTGTTTCCTGTACTTTTGGTGTCATATCCAAGATATCATTGCCAAATCCAATGTCATAAATTTTCACCTATGTTTTCTTCTAAGAATTTTATAGTTTTAGCTCTTACATTTAGGTCTTTGATCCGTTTTGAGTTAATTTTTGTACATGATGTAAGGAAAGAGTCCAATTATTTTTTTTTTTGCACGTGGCTATCCAGTTTCCTAACACCATTTGTTGAAAGGACTGTCCTTTATTTACACCATTGAATAGTCTTGGCAATCTTGTTGAAAACAATTTGACTGTATATGTGAGGGTTTGTTTATAAACTCTCTATCCTATTCCATTGGTCTAAATGCTTCTTTTTTTTTTTTTTTTAAAAAAGATGACTGGTAAGGGGATCTTAACCCTTGACTTGGTGTTTTCAGCACCATGCTCTCCCAAGTGAACTAACTGGCAATCCCTGTATAGGAATCCAAATCCATGGCCTTAGTGTTATCAGCACCACACTCTCCCAAGTGAGCCATGGGCCGGCCCTAAATGCCTCTCTTTAAGCCAGTACCACTTGTTTTGATTACTGTAGCTTTCTAGTAAGTTTTGAAAAAATGAGGCGTGAAATCTCTAAACTTGCTCTTCTTTTTCAAGATTGTTCTGGATATTCAAGGACCCTTCAGATTCCTACAAATTTTAGGAATTTTAATATTGATGCTAAAAACCATGGCCAGAATTTTTACAGGAATTGCATTCAATCAGTAGATCACTTTAGGTAGTATTGACATCTTAACAATATTGTCTTCCAATCTGTGAATGTGGGATGTCTTTTCATTGATTTGGGTTAGGTACAATTTCTTTCAGCAACATTTCATAGTTTTTATTGTACAAGTCTTTTGTTTTCTTGGTTAAGTTTATTCTTAAGGGTCTTCTTATTTTAATGCTATTATAAATTGGATTATTTTCTTAATTTCTTCTTTGGATTGTTTATTGTCAGTGAATACAAATGCACTGGATATTTTTGTGTGTTGATTTTTTATCCCACAACTATGTTAAATTTGTTTATTATTTCTAACAGTTTTCTTATCGAGTGTGTGGAATCTTTAGGGTTTTGTACATATATAAGCATATCCTCTGTAAACAGAAATAGTTTTACATCTTCCTTTCCAACTTGGATTTCTTTTATTTCTTTCTCTTGTCTAATTGCTTTGGCTATGTGTTCTAGTACTATGTTGAATAAAAGTGGTGAGAATGGGCATCCTTGTCTTGTTCCTAATTTCAGAGAAAAAGGTTTCAGTCTTTCACCATTGAGTATAATGTTAATTGTGGGGTTTTCATATATGGACTTTAGTATGTTGAGGTAGTTTCCTTCTAATCCTAGCTTGTTGAGAGTATTTTTCATGAAAGGGTATTGATTTTTATTAAATGCTTTTTCTGCATTTGAGATAATCACATGGTTTCCTCCTTCATTCTGTTAATTTCTGTATTACATTAATTTTCATATGTTGAGCCATCCTTGTATTTCAGAAATAAATCCCTTGGTCACCGTGTAGAAACCTTCTAATACCGTATTGAATGTGGTTTGTTAGTATGTTAACACCTTACAGAATTTGGATTGCTAGTTGAGAATTTTTGCATCTATATTCATACATAAAACTGGTCTGTAGTTTTTTTTCTTTGTCTGGCTTTGGTATCAGGGTAATGCTGACCTCACAGAATAAATTCAGAAAGGTTTCCTCCTCTTTAGTTTTTAGAAGAGTTTAAGAAGGATTGGTGTTAATTCTTTAAATGTTTGATAGAATTCACCAGTGCAGCCATCTGGTCCTGGGCTTTTAGGAAGATTTTTTGGTTACAAATTCAATCTCCTTACTTTGTTTAGATTTTCCATTTCTTCAAGATTCAGTCTTGGTAGGTTGTGTGTTCCTAGGAAGTTGTCCATTTTAATCTAGGTTATCCAATTTGTTGGTATACAGTTTCATAATATGCTCTTATAATCCTATTTCTGTAAAATTGGTCGTAATGTCATCTCCTTCACTTAAAGTTTTACTTATTTGTCTTCTCTTTTTTTAGTCAGTCTTGCTAAAGGTTTGTCAGTTTTGATCTTTTCTAAGAATCAACTGGGTTTTGTTGATTTTCTCTATTGTTTTTCTATTCTCTATTTTATTATCTCTGCTCTAGACTTTTTTATTTCCTTCCTTCTGCTTGCTTGGGTATAGTGTGCTCTCCTTTTTCTAGGTCTGTAATGTGTAGAATTAAGTTACTGACTTGAGACCTTTCTTCTTTTTTATTGTATGCATTATGGCTATCAATTTTCCTATTAATACTGCTTTTACTGCCTCCAATAAGTTTTGGTATGTTGTTTTCATTTTCATTTGTCTCAAGACGTTTTATAATTTCCCATTTGGCCCATTGGTTAAGAATGTGTTGTTTGATCTCCACATGTTAAGGAATTTTCCAGTTTTCCTTTTGCTATTGATTCCTAGTTTCATTTCATTGTGGTCAGAAATGATACTTTGTATAATTTCAGTCTTTTAAAATTTATTAAGACTTGTTCTGTGGCCTAACATATAGTCTTTCCTGGAGAATATTCCACATGCACTTGAGAAAAATGTATATTTTGCTGTTGTTGGCAGGAGTGACCTGTATATGTCTGTAGATCCAACTGGTCTATAGTTCTGTTCAATTCCTCTATCTCCTTACTGATCTTCCATCTGTCTGTTCTATCCATTATTACAAGTGAGGTACTGAAGTATCCTACTTCAATTCTGTCAACATTTGCTTCATATATTTTGGAGTGCTGATGTTTGGTGCACATGTTTATAACTGTTATATCTTCTTGGTAAATTGCCCTTTTATTATTATATGATGTCTTTTTTTGTCTCTTGTAACGGTTTTTGACTTAAAGTATATTGTTCAATATTATTATAGCCATCCCTCCTCTCTTTTGGTTACTATTTGGATGAAATATCTTTTCCATCCTTTCACTTTCAACCTATATGTATTCTTAGATCTAAAGTTCATCTACTGTTGACAGCATATAGCTAGATCCTAGTTTTGTTTTTGTTTTAATCCATCCCACCATTCTATGTCTTTTGATTAGGGAATTTAATCCATTTACACTTAAGCAATTACTGATAGGGAAGCACTTACCTTTGTCATATAGAAACAGACTTCCCTCTATTTTAATCTTCATTTCCTTCATTACTGTTTTTATTTCTGTTTAGTTGACTTTTTGTAGTTACACATACCAATTCTCTTCTCATTTCCTTCTGTATATATTCTATAGATATTTTCTTTGTGGTTATCATAGGGATTAAATATAATATTCTAAAGTTATGAGAATCTACTTTAAATTGACACCAACTTCACTTCAATCACATACAAACTCCTTTACAGGTTCCCCAGTCCCCCACTTTATATTATTGATGTCACAACTTATATCTGTATATACTATGTATCCATTAATATAGATGTATATTTATTTTAATGAATTTGTCTTTCAAATCCTGTAAAAAATAAAAAGTGAAGTTACAAGCCAAAATTAAAATACTTTTTATATCTGTCTATGTATTTACCTTTATCAGAGAACTTATATTTCATATGGCTTCAAATTACCATCTAGCATTTGTACATTTCAACTTGTAGGACTCCCTTTAACATTCTAGTGGTAACAAACTCCCTCCACTTTTGTTTGGGAATACCTTAATTTTCTCATTTTTTGAAGAATCATTTTGCCAGATATAGAAATCTTGGTTGACAGTTTTTTCTTTCAGCACTTTAAATATATCATCCCTCTGCCTTCTGGACTGTGAGGTTTCTGCTGAAAATCCACTAAGAGTGTTATTAGAGATCCCTTGTACATGATGAGTCACTATTCTCTTGCTGCTTTCAAGATTCTCTTTGTCTTTGACTCTCAATAGTTTCATTATACTGTGTCTTTGTGTAGGTCTCTTTGGTTTCATCCTACTTGAAGACTGTTGAGCTTCTTGGATTCATATATCTATGCATTTCCTTAAATTTGGGGAGATTTTAGCCATTATTTCTTCAAATAATCTGTCTTCTTTTCCTTTTGGGACTCTCATAATGTGCCTATTGGTCCACTTGTGTCTCATAAGTCCCTTAGGCTCTGTCCATTCTTCTTCACTCATTTTGCTCCTCAGACTTGATAATTTCAAATGACTGATCCTTAAGTTCATGGATTCTTTTTTCTGCTTATTTGAATCCACAGCTGGATCCTCTCTAGTGAACTTTTCAATTCACTTGGATTTTTCAGCTCCCAGAGTTTGATTTTTTAATAGTAATTTACATCTACTTACATTCTAATTTTATTAATTTATAGTTTTCCTGATTTCATTTAGCTCTTTGTGCATGTTTTCCTTTGCTCTTTCAGCATATTTAAGACAGTGGTTTTAAAGTCTTTGTTTAGTAGGTCTGTTGTGCATTTCTTCAATGACTGTCCCTGGAGATTTATTTTTTTCCTCTGAATGGGCCATATTTCTGTTTCTTTTTATGCCTTGTTATCTTTTGTTGAAAAATGGGCATCTGAAAAAACACACACCTTTTTCAGTCTTTGCAGGCTGACACAGGAGACCTTTACTAATTAGCCATCCCCTAAGCCTGGAGATTAGCCCAGGGTAAAGGCTTATGGGCTTCTCAGTTCTCTTCTGGGCATGCTTCCTGTCTCAGCGCGCATGTGCGTGCGCACGTGCGTGCGCGGGTGCGCGTGTGTGTGTTTCCCCCAATTTCCCCTGCTTGCTTTTAAATGTCTTAATTTTCCAGACTGTCTCACCCCAGTTTCTTCTCAGGGCCTTAGATTTTCTACTGCGTTCCTCTGCCCATAATCCCTCACTCCCCTGTCTTCTATAGTTCTGCAGTCCCCTGCAGTTTTCATGTATTATGGTACCCACAACTTCCCTCTGCAGATTACAGCCTACCACCTAAACTATGTCACTATTCCCTGTCTGAGCTCTGAGTCAGGTGAGACAGATTCCGGTTCCATAGGCAGCCCACAGATGGCCAGAATGGTGCAATTTCACTCTGCTCTTTCTAGCCCAAGGGAGGGAACCAAAAATTGGGCCTGTTTCTCCCACCTTCATTGACTGGGTGTGATGTGGGCAAGTAAAAGCACAGAATTTCCTACCATTTTGAATGTGGCTTTTTCCCAATTGCATATTCACTTGGTCACTGTAGATCTCTGGCTGGTTTCCAGAATTCCTAGAATATAATTTTAGCCTGTAGTTGTTTGATGTTTTATAGGAGAACAAGGGACTGGAGCTTCCTAGTCTGCCATCTTATTGATGTCCCCAGCATTTGATTTTTTTTTCTGAGTGTACATGGTATTGTGCTTTTAATTTCCACTTCCAATAGTTTATTAAACTATATAAAAAACTGGGTGTTGCCCTTGTATCATTTGAGTTTGTTTCCTCAGCCATTAGTTTATGGAGGTTTTGGGGGTAGATTTCTAGAGGTTTCCTATGTAGACAATCATCTTACAACTCAATATTAAGAGGAAAATGCAATGAAAAGTTGGGTAAAAGTCTGCCTAAAAATACAGAGAAATGTGGAAAATATTTTATTTACTCAATTATTCATTCTAAAATTTATTTGACTATACGTCACTCTGAGAAAAAGTTAGGAAAATACTTATAAAGCATCCAGATCAACAAAGGATGGTCATTAATAATTAATTTTGAGACACGTTTCAGCCAGCCTCCCTGGCTATCATAACCTCTTCCTACCATACTGGTCAAACACTAGAAATAAGGAAGGCAGGGACTGGAGTCATGAAACTCAAGACTCATAGTGTCACAACCAGCAGAGTTGTGGCAGAGCAGCCATATCGCCTGGCACCTCTCAGAAACCAGCCAGGAGAAGGCCGCAGCCCAGGGAGAGGTCACAGGGAACTCATCTAGTCCCTTTCCTTCTGCCTGGGGCAGTTCTGAAGCACATCACTGCCCTGACTTGCACCTCTGGTGAAATTTCTAAGGTTCCTTCCAGTCCTAAAATCTGAGATCCATGAAGCAAAACTCAAAACACAAAAGCCTAGCTCCAGCAAATGGTGAGCTTCCTGATGGCTGGGACCATGTCCTTGCCTTATCTGTATTCCCAGCCCTGAGCACAGAGCCTTAACCACTTAAAGTTCGTGGAAAGATTTAATGAACATATCTATTGGTGCTTTCCCACAGTATTTTGTACATATCTCCTCTTACCTGTGAATTACACTGTGGTTGATATGAAGGCGCCTTACATCCCAAAATGGACTAAATCACATGTAGAGCAGAATAAATTCAATTATTAAGAATAAAAAATGAACATAGAAGCTATAACCTTACCAGGATCAAAAAAGGGCTAGAGCGAGGTAGGACAGCCTGATTTGGTAGACATTCTCCTGCCACTTATGAAGTGGTGAACATGGTCATGGTACTTGGCAAGTCTGAGCCTATTTCTTCATGTACAGAATGAGGAACATAAGAATATGGCTCTTGCAGGGTTGAGGTGAGCCAAGATTTCTTGTCTCAGGGACCAACATTTGGAAGGATGCTGATTTGGGAGACCCAGTGGCTTATGTATCCAAAATACACACATTCTCCCTCTTCCAGCTCAGTTCCTGTCATTAGTTCATCTCAGACTGGCAGTGCCTTGACCCATCACAGCAGGATTTTGTAATCCCTCCAAGCTAAATTGCAACAACTTGCTGGGCTTGGAGCTGCCTAGGAGTCCCAGGCAAGGGCAGGTTCCTGAAGCCTGTCATCTGAGAAGTCTGAGTCAACATAACCACGCCTCACCCTGCCCCAGGCCCTGCTCACAGGTTACCACCTCCAGTGGTGAGTCCTAAACCTTCCTGGGACGCTGCTGTCTTCAGGATGACCTGACCACACCTTCCAGTGTCTCAGCTGGAGCCTGTCAGTCCTGAGTGATAGTCACTAGGACTGTAGTGCCCTGGGACCACTGATGCCAGTCCCTCCTCATCTAAAAGGATAGCAGTTGCCCTCCTGACTGTGACTGGGCTCCCCAATTTCATGCAAGGAGAAATTTTTTTTTTAAGACTTTATTTTCTTAGGGCAATTTTAGGTTCACAGCAAAATTAAAAGGAAGGTTCAGAGTTCCCATACACCTATCCCTCCCCATACACAGCCTCCCCCACTATCAACATCTCCACTCCCTA
The DNA here is from genome assembly GCF_000696425.1 of Galeopterus variegatus. Lineage (NCBI taxonomy): Eukaryota > Metazoa > Chordata > Mammalia > Dermoptera > Cynocephalidae > Galeopterus > Galeopterus variegatus. The sequence goes on along the minus strand of NW_007726859.1, from coordinate 240,890 downwards.
CCCTGCCCCAGCAGAGTGGTACATTTGTTACAGGTGATGAACCTGCATTGACGTGTCATTATCGAGTCCTGAGTTTACATTAGGGTTCATTGTTGGTGTGGGACGTTCTGTAGGTTTGGACAAATGTATACATTTCCACTATCATAGTATCACAGAGTAGTTTCACTGCCCTAAAAATCCTTTGGAGCACTTCCTTTTCCTTTTCTCCTCTTGTGGGTGTGGAGGGAGACAGGAAAATGCATTGACCACCTGCTGTCAGGTACTTTGCTAGGTCCCTTTTTCATTTAATCCTACGGCCACCCCTTGAGGAAGGGAGATTTGAAAATAGGGCCATTTGAGATGCTAGCGGCCAGGTAACAGCTACAAGGAAGGCCTCGGGGAGAAGTGGGGAGGAGTTCATGATCAAGTCCTTCCATGAGCCGAGGAGGTCTCACATACATTGCACACAGAGCTGGCAATTCAAGGGAACCCCAAAGAGGGGGCTGTGGCCATGGCAATGCATCCCTGGGCAGAAATCCTCAGCCTGGGACAGATCTCAAGCTTTCAGGGCATGGGTTCTCCCCTAGGTGTGGTCTTCTTCATTTTTTATTCATTTAAGATTCCTGTATCTGCCATGTGCAAGACATTGTCCTGAGCACTATAGGGATACAAAGATTAATGTTGCCTTCAGAGGTGCTAGTGTGTTTTGCCTAAACCGGGAGGCTCTGAACTAAAAGAGAGCACTGTGAAAAGCGCAGACAGCACTCTGACAACTCAGAAAAGGGAGACTGCTTCAGGGGGCTGGTCAGGAAAGGCTGGGGAAGTCACAGATGGTCCTGAAGGCCCCAGGTGGAGAAGGGATGCCCAGCAGAAGGGGGGTCAGTGACATAGAAGAGACACAGTAACAGACCAGAGGGAGAGACAGGAAGGAATGAAGCAGGATGGAGAAGCTGGATGGAGGCGATAGGAGTGGAAAGGAGGTCAGGTCTGCAAGTGTGGGGAGCACCTCCAGGCAGAGGGGTCAGAGCGAGGGGTGCTGAGCCATGAGCTCCACGAGGCAGGGGTCCACCAGTGCACACTGAGGGCAGACACTTCGTAAGGCTAAGCTGTTGCAAATGGCTCTCAGTGTCGGCCAGAGTGTACAGGAGCATGAAGCATCCATGACAATGGTGCAGGAGGCAGCCTGGAAGGGACCAATGCGAGTTCCTCTCAGACCCACTGAGCCTGAGGGGCCTTCGGGATGGCCGGCTGGAGCTGCAGGATGAAAACTTGAGTAGGGGGGACAGAAATGCAGCCCTGAGAACCGTCCAGAGAGCAGCAGAAGAGAACACACTGAGAGAACGAAGGTGACGACAGAACCTGGGACTCAAACAGCCAAGGCCTTCCTGCCTTTCCCTCACACTGAGCTGACGCAGAAGGAGGAGGACATGCGGGGACAGCTTTAGGGAGTTCAGGAGAGTTGAAGAAGGAAGTCACTCACCTGGGGGCCACGCACCCCATGAAGGTGAAGGAGACGAGGAAGTTTCCATCAGCCTAGGTGTCGGGGACTACCTAAGACTGTTCACACTTCTTGTCACCATGTTTCGAAGGCTGGATTGGGGTATGCCTTTGGCAGGTGTCCATGTCTTTAACACCTGTTTGTCAATACCTGATTTTGTTCCATCTAGGTTAAAGGGGTGTCCCCGGTGGTTGGTGGTTGGAGAGAGGCTACGTGGAGGCACCTCTCCTATTCCTTCCCCACTAGTCCCCTCAGCAGATCCGCTAGTGACCGGAAGGACAGGAGGGGAGCTGGGCTCTATCTTTCAGACTGATCTTTTCAGTTCAGAGCCTACCAGTTTAGGCAAAACACACTGCGTGCGTTCTATGTGGAGGAATGTACATAATACAGTTTTGCTTATTCACCACAGTTTGAAATGTTTTTAATAAGAGATTCTAGTAGAAAGTTGCTCCTCAGGTTCAAGTCAAATCATGAGTTAGCAAAGAGTTTCTCACAGCTCACTAGACAACTTGATTAACATTCACATGAAAGCTAAAAGAAGTAGACAACAAACTGTCTATCCAAGGTGGAGACAGCAAGGTCCTGGGCAATCACAGAGAGATTATTCCAGAAAACAGTGGTCTATTCTCAATGACACAAACTGGCAGAACTTGGATGTGGACATACTCTGTAATGAATCAGTTACTCCACCTCCCACTGGCCTGTAGCCCGAAGGAGGTGCTCAAAAAATGTTTTTAGAATAAATAACTGCTTTTCAGCATCCATGTCCCTCCCTCTAAGAAATCCCAATACAGAAAATGCAAACAGAAAACTTCAAATGCAACCAATTACAAAACTCTGCCCTCGGTTAAGGAATTCACTGCAGTTTTCCTTGGAAGTTCACTGCTGACACTTAACACACAGCTCAGCTTGGGGGGAGGAGACAGCTAGCAGGCCATGTCTGCAGCAGCCCACAGCTGCAGCTGTCCACACTGCTGGCACCCCGGTGCAGCCCCATCCCCACCCCTTCTTTACATGCTCTCTCTCCAGCATTTCCCCCTCATTCTGGTCCCATGAAGGCTTTGTGCACATCATTTTAGCATATTCAATACTTCCTGAATAGACTGTATAATTTTATGCAAGGAGTTTAGTCATCATCTTTATTAGGACATGGTACTAATTTGCACATTAATAATCGAGCACTATAAAACCACATGCTGGAGCACCGCAGCTGTCCTCCCCAGCCCCGCATGCCAGCACAACAGGCTCCAAACTGCAGCGGCTGCAGAACCTGCAGATAAACAGGGTAGCAGGGAGAAAGTTCTTACTCAGATCTAAATGTGGCCGCTGCTTGTTGATCCAAGAGCTGAGATCACTTGGAGAGATTGTGCTGAAACATTTCTCTGATGCTGTTTCTTTTCTGAGAACAGGTCTCAGCGTGCTCCTGCCAGTCATGAACACATGGAGGAGGACAGAGAGGCAGAGGGATGGACTGTGCTAGAAAACAAGTGCTTGTGTGGGTTTCACCTTTCAAAAGTATCAATTTTCTACAAATTAGAAGAAATTCTGCTTTCACACAATTGCAAGTAGGTTTTAAGAGGCTGACTTACACATTTCCTACCAACCTGTTGACCACGTTGAAAAGAAAAATCCATAGAGAATTTCCCATCTGCAGTGTACCGAAAAGTATTTTCTGCAGCTCACACAAATAATACTAACTCAAATTAATTGTAAAACTCTGTAGTTTGCTGGCTGCTTTCAAATACATTCCCCTTTAGAAGTAACAATGATACGTGAAGAGCATTAGCGATGGAGAATCTTGTGAAATGAAGTGATGCTGGGTGTGGAAAGGGCTAGGAGAGGGAAAAAGGAGCATGGGGTTGTGACTATGGCAGAGGGGACTGAGTGTTGCTGGGTCTCTGGGGGCAGTAAAAATCTAATTAGGAAAATTCAGAGGGGCTCTTCTGTGAAAGGGGATAGTAATAATGGTTACCTCACTGGTAGCTGCCTGAGGACTAAGTTGACTTATTTAAAGTGCTTGGAATAGGACCACGCACATAGACCTCATAAATTAATAACTATCTATTAAAATTAACAGAAAAGGAAAGAATTTGCTGCAAGACAACATGGAAGAGCTTCACTGGATAAATCTTTTCCTAGAAACCTACTTTTCCTCTTAAAACTGAAGGACACAAAGGAAAGCACTGAAGAATATAAAGTGAATGCTGTTTCTACCTAGTGAAATAATTCAAAGCAAAAAGAGGGGTCCATATGCTAACAAGTAAAAAAGTACCAAGCCTATGAAATGCAATTCTCAGAGGACTGGCTTCATTGTTCTAACTTCCACTTAGATCCAGAAAACTAAGTGGCCTGAAAGAGAGACAGTGGGAAGAATGAAAGCTGAGGATTTCAACAGAAGATAAAGTCTCCATCTCCTTCAAAACGAATGGACACATTGCTCTTTGCCGAGCACACGCTTTGTTCTCAGGCTACCCACCCACTCGATTATTAAAATTGTTTGAGAGTCCTTTCTCCAGCCCAATAGAAGAACTAAAAGCTGCACGTAAGCAAACTTGCAGTGCAGCTGCTGTGGGATCCAACTCCAGGAGCTACCGAGGCCCCGGCACACCTGCCTTCTCTGCCCTCCCGCCAGCCCCTCACCTGGTCTCACCTGCGCGCACCTCACCTGCCTCCTACACACTGCCGCACACCACTTGGTACATTCTCCTGGATCTTCTCGTCTTTAATCAGTAAAGGAAGTTAAAGTCAACACGACAAAAAAAAAAAAAAAAAAAAAAAAAAAAAATCCGTCTATATATGTTTTTAAAAGATGCTCCCTCTAGGTTCCATCTGTTTCTACTCCCTTCTGGATCTCCAGTTCCACATACAAGACAGGACAAGCAGAGGTAACTTGGGCATGTTACCTCTGTGAAGAAAACTGACTTTAAAAATCTTTGGGGCTTTATTGGCCTGGGATTCTAAACTCTGGGGGACATGATACAGCTCTGTCCTCAGGCTCTGAACTCTTTAGACGATCTTAAGGTTCTTTTCAAGCATGTGTCTTTTTAAACAATTAGTACCGTTAAGTATTCTTAGAAACTAAAAGCCAACGTTCTTCATGTATTTTCTAAATTTCAAGAATCTCAGGACCAGCTTCTTATCTAATGTATGCCCTCGAGAACTAAAACCAAGGGCAAGAGGTCACTGCGGCGTGGGCAAGTTCTAGCTCCTGCTGCCAGTAGAGATCTCTAAACGAAGTGAAAAGAAAGCCACCCGCGCAGGCAGCCCGCCATGCCCCACGGCTCTTCCGACAGCCCATGGGAAGCAGGGCCGCGCAGCTGCAAGACAGTCAGGCAGGAGGGGAGGCAGGGAACTGGGAAAGGGCCCAAAAAAGTGGGAGTAAACATCAGAGGAGAGGGAGAAAGAGGGAATCAAAGCACCCAAGGGCAAAAACGAAAGAAGGAAGAGATCAAGAGAATAAAGAGGCAGAAGAGAGGGCCTGGGGAGGGGAGGGACAGGCTCGCTCTCCATCTCTAGCAGGATCTTCCTTCCATCTGTGGTCCAGCAGGACGAGTGTCGGCAACAGTCCACACAAGGGCAGGCCGGGGCATGGCAGGAAGGCAGCACAGATGCAGAGAGGGCCACCATTTGGTCTGAGCAGGACTGGAAGGTGTCCTCCCCACTCACACCATATTCACACTTCTGAGACTTCCCAAGGCAGCCTCCCTGTGGAGACGGCTGACCTGGAGACAACATGGATTTCATGGTCTTAGCCTCTCAGGTTCTGAACCTCAGAGGACCTTCTGATCACCATCAGTCAGCCAGAGCCCACTCAAGGCAACCTGTTCTAAGGACCCCGACATGGAAATACAAAGCTACCGACACTCAGTGTGAGCTGCACAAGAGGCCTCCTCCTGCAAGAGTGGAAGGTTAGGGTATCCCTGTCAACTGCTCCTGAGGCCGTGCAGCGTGGGGCAAAGACTTCACAGCATGTGGCTGCTGCTGCTTAGTGGAAGAGACAGCACTGGAACAGTCTCCCCATCAAAACCAAAACTCAATGCAGCACAGCAGAAACACTCTGATTTGGGAACATGATCATATAATGCCTACCTGGTAAGAATATACAGTTGGCTATAGAACAAAAGGAACTACCCGAATCCAAACTATTGCCTCTTAATCCTTTAATTAGACCGAGTCCTTCAGAAAGAGAGCAACTCGCTATTACTGAAGGAGACCCAGGGCAAAGGCAGAGCAAGGTGTCCCCGCACACGGCACAGGCACACATGACCAGCTGTTTCAGATGGGTACAAATAAACACTCGTGGTGATGGGCTCAGAGTTTACACAGAAATTTATCTGTTTATAAGAGCTACAATTTGAAACACTAAAAACAGTTCTTCTGGAAATATGATTTGGGAAACATGGTGAGAGGGCGAGACTCAGCAATCATGGGCATGTTAACAGATGTGCCCAGACCATCGGGGCTGACTCCTCGCTGACTCTGGGCCAAGGGGGTTGCCCTGGCAGCGACCGGCAGCTGAATGGTGGGGAGCCCTGGCTCGAGAGGGTTCACTTGGAACCTTTCTTCTTTTTCTTCTTCTTTCTCACTGGTGATTCATCTAGCCAAGTGTCCACTGCTACCACCACTGGCTTTCGCACATTTTTCTTTTCTCTCCTTTTTTTGAGCTTTGAGGCAAAATCCTGGTCCTCTGGTGGCCTCCCACTATCCTCACTGACCTCAGCAGAAGTGTCTGCATTCTCGTCCCCACGGGTGGCCCTGAGCTGCTGCTCAGCAGGAGCTCCCCTCTTCCCGGCCGCAGGCTCACGGTTCTCCTCTCCTTCCTCAGGCTTTTTCCTTTTAGGCCGCTTGACCTTGGGTTGGGGGTAATTCTCCACATTTTTATCTGTTGCCTCTTTGTTTCCTTTCTTTCCCCTTTTCCATTCCACTGGGGTCTCTGGAATATCAGGCCCTGAAGCTGTTCCTTGTGGCTTGTTCTGCAGCTTGGCCATCTGCTGGGCAAAGTACTCCTGGATAGTGAAGGCACTGGTGGTCGTCATGGTGGAGGTGTCATCCCCATCCGGAGTGCTGGGGCTGGAATCGTCCTATGGTGGGGAGAAGAGTTAAAGAGCAGTTAAGTATTCACCCTTCATTCTACCAGCACCTAGGAGGGCGCCACATAGAGCCACGCACACATGGCACCCAGCGTTCACTCTCCCGGGTCCCAGGATGACCCCACGTGGAGCCACGCACAGGCAGCAGTTAGGACACGGGGCTAAGAGACGGGTTCCCCTCCTATCTCCCCTCCTATCTCTCGCAAAGCACAGGGCAAGGCAGCCACACACTCCAGCTGAGTACTACGCGGGGTAGCAGGTGAACAGACAGAGGCTAACTTAAGAAGTTAGCTGGCAAGTCACCTATATGTAATTCTGACTAAACATCCCCCTAGAAACAACATTATAAACGGCGATTTGGTTCCCAGAGTCTTCTGTAGGAAACAAGGACACAGCAGTTCTGCAGCTTCGTGATTTTGTTAGACACTAGTTTCAGCTCCATTATGATTGCACAGGTCTTTGTATGTTGACCTGGAAACTTAGATGCTACTTAACCCTTCCCATGAGGACAGAAGCCAAATCCAACCTGGAACCTGGACCATCAGGGACTCCGTCCTCCTCCCTGATGTTCAGAGCACGGCCAAGCAGGCAGCTGCCCCCAAAGAGAAGGCACCTGGGTGGGAGCGCACAGGCTTCCCCTCGGCCGAGAGCCACTCCTTCCCTCTGGGGCAGAGAGGGGCCACCCCACTCTGACCAGACTGGATTCCCACGGTGCTGTCAGTGATGTTGTTAAATTTGAAAAATGTCTTACTTGAAACAGCTGGAATTAAGTGGGGTTTACACTATAACTTTAAGGAAATACATCTCACTGTACACCCTGAAGAGCAAGAAAAAGCTACTAACGAGGAGGTGGAGTAAATGAATGGGACAGCTGGCGTCACCCACGGGCCATAGGAACGGGCAGCACGGCAGGAGAGGAAGGCCTGCTGGCTGCAGGGCTCCAGGCCAGCGGGCACCGAGTTGGCCACGTCCAGAGCAACTCCCCTCAGGGACCTTCACAGCGATCATATCGCTAAACAACAACACTGGCCCCAGGCTTTCAGTGACCTGTACCCTTCCTCCACATCCATGTCTCCTCACAGAAGAGGTTGCTGTTCCACCCCTTCATGCTGGCAGGGTGGGAAATATCTCCTGAATAAAGCAGTTTCCAAATAAAGATTCTACACATTACTCTGAACTTGGCAGGTGAAGTTATGCCTGGTCAGCTAACTTAAATACAAACCAACACACATCGACGAGCCGTGTATTTCCCTGACACACGGACCTCAAAACCAGCTAGGCAGCACCAGAAGCAGCGTCCACTTGCAATCCCAGCAGAACCAGTACTGTATCAATGACGGACTGGCCCTGAGTGCAACTGCCCCAGACAGCTCTCACCAAAGGGTACCTCTGTCAACATCACGACTTAGCAAATCAACACACTAACCTTATATTTTTTAGCCTCTGGGCTATAAAACCAAAATCATGTGGTTAATTTTGGAATTTCAAAGTATAAAATGCAGAACATGTGGAATAAATCAACTGAGTTCTCGGACAAAGTTTAAATTTTATCAGCACTCAATTTTTGCTGGAATCCCATCAGGTAATTTTGAGAAAAATAAAAAATAGCTGCCCCGGAAGACAAAAAGTAGGTCGCTTTGTCTCTGTGCTCCTCAAATGTTGAAAGAGAGCTGAATTTTTGCAGAGCAGAGTGAAAACTCTCTTGAGGCTGTCCTAGAGCTAGTCAGTCCCCGTGTGACGGACATAACCTTGCCTCCCACATGAAGTCAGGCCCACAGCTACACAGAAACACCAGCTGACCAGGCGGCTGTGTGTGCCACGAAGCTCTCAGCTCTCCAGCCACATTCCAGGGCCTACTGTCCGTGGGTCACTGCTGCAGCAGCCTGTGGGCTGGAAACCTGCATCCGAGGCACTCACCAAGGCTCCTTACCCTGCATGCCTATTTATCGCCTTCTCAACTCTTGCTTTTATCAGTTTAATCCTGGAGACCAATTGCTTGTGTTAATCCCGCACTTCTAAGTATTAGAAAGTATCACACCGTTTTTGAGTCATGTGGTAAATTCAGCAGGTCTATCTAATCCCAGAAAATAAGAACGCTCATGATCAACTCCTGTAAGGAGAAGGGGCGTACCAGCCTGGACCACTGCACACCTCGCTTAGCAGAACATGGAGGCAAGCCAGAGAGGTGCCAGCACCCAAATCCTCTTTCTCCCAGCAAAACACAAGCAAAACAAAGATCTGCTGGACAGAGCTGTTTAGTGCTGGGGCAGCCTCCCTCCCATACTACAGCAATGTACGTATTTTAAAAAACCACACACACAAGGGGGTACTATGTTGAAAATCTGATTCCTGCAGGAACAATGCCCAGGACTCATATTTCATACACTTGAAATCAGAACCCGGTTTTACCACAGAGATTACATTCCCTGGCACGTGTTCTTAACCATGGCATCTCATAACAAAATATATGCCTTTTCAAGAAAACTAACCCTTTTCATATCTGGCCTCTATTTCAAAGTGAGCAAGCATCGAGAGAGGCGCCGGTTACTTTGCAGTATTCTGAAAGAGGAACGACTTGAACCTTCCCACGTGTTCAGTAAACACACGTCACAACCTCAAAAAAAAAATCTGCAATATTTAAATGTGACTTTCACTATTTCATAAGCTTTGAGAATGTCCCAATTTGCTAGAGGTGTTCCCAAAACTATTACAAATAACAAATAACTTGAAAATTTCCTGTTCCACATAATACTACCAAGGGAGATATGGTTAACTAATGATCTTGCCAAACATTTGATTAAGCTGAGGGATTCAGAAAACATCTCTCTCTCTTTTTAAATTCCAATTCCTGCTGTTAACTAATGGAGGTTCTCAGATAAATACCATAACCTCTCTGGGCCTCAGTTTCCTAATCAAGTAAAATAAGCAGGTTACATTGGGTGACTTCTAAGGTCCCTTGCAGGGCTAAGGTTTACTGATGGCTGAAAAGACACCTGGGCTGGCCATTACTCTGTGACACAAGACAGCAGAGGAGGCACAGTGCAGAAGTACAAGCAAGTAGCACAGAGTAGCCCAGTTCACAGAAAACTATCATGTGCCTGTCAAGCTGAGATGGAGAAGTGATAGCAACACAGCTACGGTCTACCCGTGAAAATAACATTACTCACCACCTGTGAGAAAGCACACTGTCAAGATCCCACCCAGTAATACTGCTCAGGAGAATGGGGAGAGCCCAACACTATGCTGCGATAATGGAATAATTTTCAAGAATTCACTTGAAAAAAATGATACTACAAAGAAACTAAAATCAATAAAAACAAAAAACCTTAGTGACTATTAACTGAAATATGAATCTATTTTAAACCTAAGACCTGGAAAATCATCCCAACACTTATCCTTCTGAAAAAGGTAGTAAGAAGCTGCAACTTGAAAAAATAATAAATTCCTATGTAGTTACGGTTTTGAAAGTTCTCTTTGTATACACCTTGGTTGAAAATCTCTATTGACCCTTCACATACCCTAAATTTTTGTTCTCAAAAGGTAGACTGTGGGGAAGATGCTAAAGGTGCTAACAGGGGAACTGAAAACAAGGGGAGCTTCCGGAACAAAAACACCGGCGACCCCCAGTTCAGCTTTTCCAACTGCACTGTCCAGGGTTCCTGAAGTCCTGCTCTGATGCCAGGAGTTCTAACAGCGGTCAGGTAATGACGTACGCAGGAGGGGAGTCCGGCCAGGGCACCCTGCAGGTCTCCTCCTCGCTCAGCTGGGCTATGGGGCAGGGCGTGTCACATGTAACTGTGCACGTCCAGGACCACACAGGATACCTCATATGAAGGCGCTTTTCAAAGAAAGAGTTTGGTGAACAAGGAAGGGAAATGGCAAGGGAATTCACAGAACGGTTTAAAAACTGCTCTCCCTAAATTTGTAATATATCCACCGCTCTACTTTCACCAAATAATAAGAAAAACACAAAGGCACATTTAGAACCTTGAAATATTTTTCATATATTTTAAAAGTGACTTCTTTTTGAAATATAAAATGGAGCTTTCTCAGACTGTTCTAAAAAACTTTCATGGGTTGGCCGTCTCTGTTCATAGGAAGCCCCCATCCCTCACTTCCTTCAGAGCTGATAAGTGCACACAGTACAAGGGTAACTCCAAAAGTTCATGGAAAGATTCGTACTATATTTTAATTCTATTTTTCTATGAAACTTTTGGTACCCTTGTATGTATTAAAAAAAAAAATTGATGATTGGTTTTCCCAAATGATAATAGGGCCTTCATTCTACTCATTCAATAAGCATTCTGTGGATTAGAGCTCAGACTACTTAGAAGACCTGTCACTTCACAAAGCCTTGACAGTGTTGCCAGAAGAGCCTCGCAGGACTGCTCTGCTCAGTCACGGAGGAAACGTCACCCTAAGTGACCACACCTGGGTGTGCTGAAGAACTCGGCTATTGTCAATGTGACAGGCACTGAATACCATGTGAAATCTCATGCAACTCTTTCAGCAACCTGGGGAGAGGCAATCTCACCATTTTACACAGACAGAAAGAGAGACTCAAAGCACTTCACTTGTGGAAGGGCTCACGGCCCGGAAGGGCTTATGGCTGGAAGTGGCAGAAGTGGGATCCGGCCTAAAGCCACCAGTGCAAAGTCCTTGCTCCTTCCACTGGTATACTGACTCCAGCCTGCAAACTCAAACTCACTTGTCACCTCTCTTCAGAGCTACCCCAACAACAGGTATCAATGGCCCTATAATCCAGGGACCAAGGCCCAAGCTTATCTTTGAGGAGGGCAGAAGTTAACTGATGATGCTCCATGTAGAAACAATGTCAACAAACACTGATGCTACTTTTTATTTTTTTATTTATTTTTATTTTTTTTCGTGTCCGGCAACGGATCGCAACCCTCAGTGTCGCGCCCGTACCGGACCGGGACCGGCAACGGGATCGCAACCCTCGGTGTTGCGCCCGCACCTCGCTCAGCCAGTGAGCGGGAACCGGTCTGTATGTGGGATCCGAACCCTTGGCAGGAGCGCCGCCGCGCTCCCAAGCAGTGCACTGTAGCAGTGCGCCACCGGGCCGGCCCCTGATGCTACTTTTTAAAGAGGAAAAAAAAGCTACATCATACAGTTTGCATTTCATATAAATAAAAAATAACAGGCTTAAGTGTTTTAAAATTTGTCACATTAGCATGTAATCCACTTGACAAAGTATTACTGTTTAAAAGCAGGAGGTAAAAACCAAGTCCACCTTTCCACCTGAGGCAAGAATCCCTTTGGGCAGGTGCTGGACAGCTTCCACATGACACTTCAACACAGGCGGCTGGTTACGGCTTGTGGTGGTGCATGCTGCTGTCAGCTCCCTTCCGTCCATTCAGCTTTCTCCTCAGTGAGAGGGAGATCCGAGTGTTCATGGCACACACCCTGTGCCATGATCAGAGCTGGAGAACCGTGATGCCTAAGCCAATCTCTGTCAATTCTGATTTACCACCGAGGAAAGAAAAAAAGAGTGGATGCAGGGGAGAGATGACCTTGCAGAGAGCCCCTAAGACATAATTACAACGTGGCACAATCCTCTCAGGTCCCCAAAAGATACTCTAAACTAGGCGTGCCAACGTCTGTCAAATGTGCACAGAATTATGTGTGGTTCCGTGCCTTTTAGGCATTCTGTCTGAGGCTATGTCACTCAACTGAGCGTGAGAGCTCTTCCAGGGTCACTGTGGCCTTTGCTCCTGTGTCACTCGGACATGCATATGAGACAGATAGTCCATAAGATGCCCAATAGAGAGGATTCTCTTTATTATTCTCTGAAGAAGGTCGTTAGTATCTTTTGGGGCATGGAGAACTTAGTGAGGTGTGTGGAGCAGGTACACTGCACATATAAGACCTTCCTACTTATGGCAAACATACCAGTCCAGGGACGGGCTTCCGAGAATGCCTGTCAGCCTGCTGGTCTGAAGTGATGGCACAATTGAAGCTCCCCGATTTCCACATTAAGACACAGCCCTGCTGCAATGGCGATCCTTCTATGAACTCTTCTCAGCAAGAGGAGACTCCCAGAGCTCCAGGGCAATGGGTTTAGCAACTGAGGCTATCAGCTGATGGCTGCTGTCCAGCACCTGCCCAAAGGGATTTTTGCCTCAGGTGGGAAGGTGGACTTGGGTTTTACCTCCTGCTTTTAAAAAGTCATACTTTGTCAAGTGGATGTATGTGCTAATTTGACAAACTTTAAAACACTTCAGTGACAGGCACTTAATACCACGTGACATCTCATGCAACTCATACAGCAGATCACGTACATGTAAGTCACATGCATCATGTTCTTAAATGCCAAGCGTAAGACTGCTTCCTCCAACATGCCTGACCCCTTGTAGAACATCATCTTGTGCTCACTACCTCTGACTAGCAATTTGTCACTTCTACTTTCTGGTTTTGCATAATTTGCCTTGCAAGTGTCTTCCCAGGGAAATAATACATTCCTTGAGAATAGGAACCATTTTCATTTCATCTCTATTTTGCACAGCCCTCTAATGAGGAGCAAAGGTGCAGTGGGTGCTCTAGGAAAGCACAGAGACTCCAATCCAGCTGACCGTGGCTGTGACAAACTCCCAACACCACTGAACCCACTTTCTGTCTGTCAGCATGAACCTGCTCACCAGGCAGGTCTGCGTTGAGAAGAGGTTTGGAAGGGTGGAAGAGAAAGAGAATCAGCATTTTGAGTACAGGTTCTTCCCAACCAGATGAAACTGTTCCCCTCCAGTCAAGTACCACTGTGCCTCATGATGCAAACTGCGTCTCCAACTACTGCAAAGTACACTGAATGCCACTGGGTGGGATCAGCCACTTGCTCCCTGTGGCCCTTACTGATACACAGGAACTCAAATGATCCACACATTTCTCCTGGTCTATCATTTCACATGTTAGTAGAGTCACCTTCCAGGGGATAAGTCAACTGGAAAAAGTAAGATGCGTGGTATGGGAATTGCCACATGCTGTGGGATCAGCTGGACACAAGCAATGGTCTGCAGAGCCACCAAAGAGAAGGCTGGAGAGCAAGAGAGTTCTAGGGCACATGGGAGGCAAAGGTGGCAGCTCGTTTGGAGAAGGCAAGCAGCTGGATGGACGTTTCACTGGAAGCCCCTGGTCGCAGGTGAAGCCTACACTGCATCATGAGCTGAAAACACAAGCTGGGAAAGCTTCTGCTTCTAGGAGCCATCAAAACGGGTCTGCTTGAAGCTGCAGCGAGGCAGGGGCTCAGCACGAGAGGCACGGGTCACGCCACCCCCTTGGCACCTCTTGCTTCTGCGGCACCTCTGCGGTTTTATGATTTCCTTCGTGGTTTCCATATAATTAAAATCACTAGGTGCATCATGGACTGAGAGCTATTTTCGTACTCACAAAAAGTTCACTCAAGTGTGAAATCTTGCACTTTTTTTCCAAGACATCCCTCACTCACATCTGGAGTTAAGCTAAACACACATAGTCTTGGTCATAACCAGCCAGGGATACACAATCACTTTTAGCATTAGCAAGTACCACAGGAGAGTCAAAAACAAATACAAAACTCCATCGACTGAAGGGAAACTTTGATTTGAAGAGTTGTTAAAAATCAAAGATATAACAAAGATTTACACAGCAGCTCAACTGGAAAACACATGTAGAAGCTGTGTGTGTGCACATGCAAACTGGTAGAGGAACCCAAGGCATGTGTTAGAAGCGTACCTGCAGGGGTTCCAGAGATTCTCTCTGGAGAAATGCGTGCCATGGGAATGGCAAACTATGGCTGTGGGCCTATCTTTGTACACACTGTAAGCTACGAATGATTTTTACATTTCTAAATAGTTGGGGGGAAAATCAAAAGAATATTTTATGACATAAAAAAATTATATGAATGTCAAATATCAGTATCTATAAAGTTTTGAATTTAATCAGTAAAAATTTTGTGGAAATTTGTCTTCTCTCTAGTTATACAAATCTAAATAAAAATTTGCTGACTGAATAAATAAATGAATAAATTTATTATAAAATATGATCTGCTTCTATGAGTACTGCACTGCTGACTTCTGGAAAAGTCAGATGTTTTTTGAGAATACACACACACACACACACACGGAACTAGAGGGTTTGGGCTGCAATGAAGTCCTCAACCTCGGTCTCTCTCCAGTGATGGAATGCCTATCTTACTGAATTATGCCAGTGAACAGTACAGATTAAGTGCTGCCTGTGTTCGAGCAGCAAAGGGTGGCAGACCAGAAAAAAGTTCAGTTATGAAGTCACCTGACATGAAGGAGAACTCTCAAAGATGCTATAAATACGCAAAGATATCCTTCTAATAATGAGGCATAACGACTTTGCTTGGAATGTACAAATTCAGACAAAAGAACTGGACATTTCAGAGAAGATAATGGAACAGGGAAGGAGAGATCATCCTGCTTTTCACTTTTAGAGAAATACAAATAATGTCAAACTCCTCACATGGAGGCCAGCGCCAACAAAGCTCTTCGTTTTATTTTTTCCTGTCTGCCCAGTCAGCTGCTCAAACTACCACTTATTAATAAACACCAACATAAACATGTTTTAAAAGAAAGGTTCTCTATGGCAACAGAGCTCAAGTAACTGACATCAGAGTCACTGACAAGAGTCATACAGCCTCTGGGGAAAAAAGGGGAGAGAGAAAGAGGAGCAGGCTTCCTGCCTCCCGAAAAAGGTCCCTAGGCCTGGGAAGCTGCAGTGACTCATGTGACAACTTCACACAACACACTGGCCACCAGAAGATAAACGAGGCTCCTCCTGAGCCAGAAATGATCAATGCGACCTAGGAGCCAACTTCCTTGAATGACGTCTAAAAATAATCCGGATTGACTGTATTTTACAATTCTAGGTCACCTGCTCTCTTGAGGCAGGACAAGCAGCTTTTGTAGACGGCTGAAGGCCAGCACCTGAATCTCAAAGAACAGAAGCAGGGGCTTCCAGAGAGTTCTGTCTCTTCCATCTTCACTCCACAGGATACTTAAAAATTGCTTACGAATCATGACAACTTAAATATAGGGTCCTTATTATGGAAAGCATAGCAGTTTTTGAAGATTTTAGAGAATCTCAAATCTTTTTAGACAATAAAGATCATTTTAGAAAATAAAATGACTAGAGAATAAATAGTTATCTGGAATAATCAGTCAAAATTATTTTTAAAAGAAAGGTAAATTAATTTAGGCTAATACAGTTGATTGACAAAAAAATATGTCCCTTCTCTCAATTCTTTTTTTTTTTTTTTTTTTTTTTTTTTTTTTTTTNAAAGTGTCAGCATTCAGCAGATCCCTTGAGTCTGTGTGTTTGCTGTCCATCCATCGCCGACACTGCCTTTCCTCCCTTTTGGGGGATTCCTTACCAGTGGGGACCTCACAATCTCTGTGCTGGGGCTGGTCCCCGGCACCCATACTGGCCAGCACTCCCCACCTCCCCAAAATTACTGAGCATAAAAAATGGTCTGACACAAGATTACCAAATATCATGCCTCAGCTACTTTTCTAACCTCACAAAACAACAGCATTAGCTGTTATTTTTAAGCAGAAGGGTAAGGGAGAGATTTTATTTGCATACTTTGAAATACTGACAACCAAAGCACGAGCCAGCTAATGAGAAAGAATGAGTTTCCTTTCTCAAAGCTGAAAGAAATGTCATTTCCACAACTACTTAACAAGTGACCTTTACAGGACAGTTTCCTATAAAATGTGGCTGGCATTAGTTTTAGTTAAGTACTTGCTGATACAGAATCTATCTTCCTGATGCAGAATCTTCAGGGGCTACTTAAGAAGGAATGATTTGCTCTGGACTAAGTGAAGCCTTGATTCACAGACCTGAAGTCACCGGGAGAAGAATACCCACGTGTTTGACATGTCTTTCTGATGACTGTAGTGTGGTTTTCCAGGCTTGCCAGTATAGGAATCAAACTCCAGACCTTGATGTCAGCACCACACTCTAACCAACTCAGCTAACCATCCAGCCCATGTTTTTGTTTTTAATTAACGCATATTGATTGTATATACTTATTTGGTATAGAGTTATATTTCAATACATGTATACAATGTATAATGATCAAATCAGGTAATTTGCATATTTGTCATCACAGAAATTTATTATTTCTTTGTAGTGTCTTTGAGTTTACACATGATGAGCCAATTAACTTACTTCAGTTTAAGGAATATGTTTTTTTTTTTTTTTTGGCAGCTGGCCAGTACAGGGATCCAAACCATTGACCTTTGCGTTTTTTGGGGTTTTTTTGTCCTTTTTGAGACCGGCCGCACCGCGCTCAGCCAGTGAGCGGGAACCGGTCTGTATGTGGGATCCGAACCCTCGGCGGGAGCGCCGCTGCGCTTCCCAAGCGGCGCACTATAGCAGTGCGCCACCGGGCCGGCCCTAAACTAAAATTCTGAACATATGAGTCATGCTAAATAAAAAAGTAAAGAATAAAGAAAATAATGAACTGGACAGATCTCATGTTAAGTATTCTTAATAAAAACAGTAATACACTGGGACAATTTATTTTTAGAACAGACAGAAAGTAAACAACAACAAAACCACCTACAAAACAATTCTATTCAAGAAAAACCCTAACCAATTAAACTGAGATTACAATTCCAAGGAGCTCATAACAAATAAACATTATTACGGCTACTAAATATATAATCCTATCATGAGCTCTTATCTTGGATTAACACAAGCTATTTGTTTTTATTTTATAAGCAAGAAAGATATTAAACACTAAAGGGAAAAAGAACATGAAACGCTGTTTCCCTACCTGTTCAGAATCCAAAAAGATTCCTTAAAGCAAGACATGCCTCTTGTTGGTAACAAGACAGGGTTGTAGTCCTAAGTGACCCAATGTCTGTGGAAATTCAATGCCCTGCATGCCAATGCCTCTCAAACTATCAGGGGCGAAGAACTAGTTTTTTGTTCATTTTGTTCTTTGCTTTTTTACATCTCCGACCCACTGAGGGCCAAGGTTTTTGTTAAAAAAAAAAAAAAGAAAAGAAAAAAAACCAGAAAAATGAAATTTTAGAGAGCCTTTATATAAACCACAAGTTCCAATTTATAAAAACCGCTATCAAACCACTATAGAAATTTCTAATAGCTTACTCTTAATTTCCCGTCGCCGGCTGGCCTATGGATGGCACTTTGAGTGGCATGTGGTGCTACACTGGCTTCTGGAGGAAAGAAAACAGGTGCTGAATTCACTGCAGCAGCAGGGGCACTGATCCAGCTGTCAGAAGATCTGACCCACAGCTGACAGAAGGGGTGGTCCTGGACAAGTCACTGGCCTTTCTGGGCCTCAAACGGAGTCACTTGCAAGACAGGGAGGCAGGGCTACTCAGAAAGCTTTCTCAAATGTAGTTCTAGTACCACACACACCTTTCGTCAAATCTTAAACTTAAAGCCAATATGCATCACACTGCATGGGAGCTGTGGCTGAGGTGGGGTTGGGACAACCCAAAGTTCACAGCTCAGCCTTCCCTGCCCTCCCCATCCCCCTCGGAGAGGGCCCCAAGGTTCTCAGGGCTCTATGGAACAGAGGCGAAAAACAACAGCTGTATTTTTTAAGGTCCATTACAATTCTAACATTCATTGTAGCCTAGATAATTTCATAGCATTCAGCAACAGGAGCCTAACAAGCTTTCAAGAATAAAAGAACATTTAATATTAAATAATATACATAATTAAGTCATCATTAACTTTTGGAACAAGTGGCTGTCAGAATTGTCCTGCTGGACCAATTTCTTCCAAAAATGGTAACAGTATGGAGCCTGGGCTCGCCAACATTGTGAAGTCTGAAGTGGCTGCTGGGTCTTCCCAGAGGCTCAGGATGGCTGAGGAGGCTACAAGGCTGCCCCTCTTCCCACTTTGCTGAGGGCCAGGAAGAAGACCACGAGGGGAGATGGGACGCCCAACCCCACCCACCACCCCAGCACCCCTCATGACCATGGCACCAGAGGCAAAGCTTCACCCTCCCCAGCAGCCGCACCCCACACTCCAACCCACAGGCAGGCTCCTCTGCACCCCATTTTCCAGATGTCACAGGCTGAAAGTCTGGGAGAGAAAGTTATTCTGCATTCCTGGCAGGAAAAAAGGACAGAGGGAAAAAGAACCAGTATTTCACTCTTCTCCTCCACACTTGGCCGTGTGTGCGTGTGTGCGTGCGTGCGTGTGTGTGTGTGTGTGTGTGTGTGTGTGTGTGTGAATTTCTTATTATCAAAAAAGCTCGTAAAACCATTTGCTTGATCTGTCAACAAACAAAAACCCAAATCTAATCCTTTCAGGCCAAACCCACGTCCTGCCAAAACTAACCAAAGCAGCCCAGTGACTTGCAAGCCTTGGGTGTTTGGGCAGTCCTTCCCTTCCCCCTCTCTGCTTTTCCTTTCTCCTTTTTCTTAAATGATTATCTTATTACGAAGTTATGGTGGCTGATACAGAAAACAACATAAACCTTTACTGGTACTAAAACTACTTTCAAAACACAGCGGCCCACTTTCTCTTTTCTGGCTCCTCTAGAAAGTAGAGGCAGGCCCCAAGCCCTGTTTGAAGTCCCTGCTGCCCGGAGATGGCCAGTTTATGTCTCTTGTCCTAGAACAGGAAAAGGATGCACTCTCGGCACCATGTGCTCAGGAGAGATAAGACCAGAGATTTCTGTCCTCAGCACCTTATCAGCTTTTCCTGCTACTTTCCAGAGCAGACAGCACCATGACTAGCCTAAGGGGGCTGGGTGTGTTAGTGGCCTGGGGACTGGGGGAAGGGAGGGAGGGAGGTACACAGAATGAGAATAAGAGAAGAGATTATTATGTATCTTAAAATGGCTTGGCCTGAATAAAATTACCTTTTGTTTACTAAACACATAGATCTCACATCTCTGTTTGTTAAAACTGCAGCAACGGTGACAGAGGCTTTTATAAGGACTTCCTTTCCAGTTGGAATAAACCACCACTTTCCTTGCTTTGAGCCCTGCCCTTTACTGCCTGCACTACTGGCTCCTGGGCACGTAGCACAAGATGGACCTGCTGTTGGACGCTCCAGCCGGGTGACTACAAAGCATAGGCTGCAGAGTGACACCTTGTATAGGCACGCGAGCCTCCACTTAGACAACCAGTGTTTTCTGGAGGCCAGAACACATTCGCTCACGCAGGACAATTCCATTCCCACGTTGCAAAGAAACAGGCAAGCCTATGGGACACTCCTCCAAATACAGAAGGATGTCACCAATGACCTGCTTTGTTCTGCAACAAATCACACCTGTAAGTCCAGGAATGATTATACTCTTTAGAAGTCTGGCTGGACTTTTTTGAAAGGTTGGATAGGGAGGGGGTGAATTAGCAGCTAGAGAAGAATACAGACTAAGCAGGAATATGTTAAATTAGTTATGGACTCAAGTATTTCTAATGAAGTCATATGAAAGTAATTATACACTTGACAGTCTTAACTTTATTATGGAAAATTTCAAACGTATAGAAAAAGTAGAGAAAACAGCACAATAAGTCCAGTGTACTCACTACCTGTCCTCTACAATTATCAACATGCAACTATTATACCCCTTTCCCCCATTAACTCAGAGATTTTGAGCATCCAGGGTGGTGTGGCCATGCACCCCCAATAATTCAAAGCAAACCACACACATCATACATTTTTATCTACAAATATTTTTCAGTATGTATCTCTGAAATATAATAGCTGTAAGAAAAATCCATAATTATAATACCGTACGACATAAAAAGACTGACCAAAATTCCTCAATATCACTAAATATCTAGTCTGTGTTCATATTACCTTTATTGTTCTACAATTTGTTTCTCATTACAATTTCTTTGACTCAGTTTCCAGGTTAAAGTCCATATATTGTGAATAGTTGATATGCCTCTTGCCTCTTTTAAGCTATAGGTTCCCATGCCCTCTTTCTTGATTTGTTGTTGACAAAACCATGCCATTTGTCCCATAGGGTTCTCTCACAATCTGCATGTTGCTGCATGTATCCCTGTGGTATAGGTTAACCTCTTGCTCTGTCCCATATTGCTCCTACAAAGTTAAATCCAGAGGCAGCCTTATTCTCCAGTGCAGTGCGGGGCTTTATGAAAAGCTGGGATGGATTCCTGGTTAAGTAAATTTGGGAAATGAACCTAAGCTACTCCTCCCTCTGATTCACGATGCACTTTATCATCTGAGAGATGTGGCTGTTAAACTGCAGCATCTCCCGAACTTATTTGACCCTGGAACTCTTTCTGGTATAACACCCATTGGCATCCCATAGAACTGATGTTCTGCTGAACCTACTTTGAAAGGGCTGTTTAAACAGATTTTGTCATTGTTCGGATAAAATGAGTCATTCTCTTGATTAAATCTTGTTGTTAAATCTTCAATTTTTCCTTCATCTGTCTAAGTGGATGGGCACTCACCAATGGATGACACACTTCATGCAAGAATGACAGAAACAGAGCAGGGAAGCGAAAAGAGGGCCAGGCAAACTCTCTGTGATGAACAGTCAGCTTGCTGGCTGACCCTGGGAGAAGAGGTTAACTTCCCCCTAGTTATCCCATTTCTAACATGGGAATATCTGTCCCCAGGCTTAGTCAGAAAAATCATTTCCATTTTGAACATAAGGTGGCAGAAAAGTCACATGTCCTAAATCATGCCAAGTATGAGTATATTAAGTTTTGAGGCTGCTTACCATCTAACCACATTTTCTCCTTGGGATTATGTGCAAGCACCAAGAGCTGCATAGCCTCATTAGTGAGAAAACCACTGTGATGAAGGAAGATCTTGAAGTTGGGTTCAACTTCAAGCCTATGCAAAATTCACACCACATAATGGTGAATACGTTTATAGCACAATCAACAAAATAAAAATGGAGAGCATAAGCAGAAGCCAATGGACACATGACAAAATCAAATTTTAAAAAAGCAATTCCTAAAAATAAACTGAAACAAATGAACTTGATTCTGCAACCAGTTGGTTGAACAGCCACAGAGAAAGACATTCCAAATGACTTTAGAACACAGTAACCTGACTTACACACCTAACGGGACATATACCCTATGGACAAAAGAGAGAATTGCCCCTGCCCAGAAAAACCCTCCGAATCTTTTTTTTTTTCTTTTTCTTTTGGATAATCAAGTTATTGGTGTTATTCTGTGACTACTGTGCATATAATGGGAAATAAGCAGATGAGTAACGTGATATTTTAATGCTTTTATTTCTGGAATCTACAAATTCCAGGAATTCTTACTTAAATAAAGACAAAAGATGAATGAGGTTAAGTCTTTGTGGTCCTGAATCTGAACTGGCAATATGAGTATAAACTCATGCAATATTTTATCATTAAAAATATCATAGTTCTATCTGTGTAACAAGGCCTAGGAACAAAGACCACCCTAGGAACAACCGAGCAATCCTAACGCCTAGACTGTGGTCTCTGAATATCATTTACCATGAAAGAGAAATCAGGGAGAAATGGATGACTCCAAGTCTAAGGCAGCAAATACACAGAGTGGACCTGGAAAATCTTATAGCAGATTGGAAGTAAGCTTTCAAATACCATTTAGGGTCATGTCAAATGTATTCAGGTCATTATTTGCACACAGAAATACTACAGGTGTTTGCACGTTGACTTTGTAGCCTGCAACTTTACTGAATTCATTCATTAGTTCTAACAGTTTTTTGGTAGATCTTTGGAGTTTTCTACATATAGGATCATGTCAACTGCAAACAGAGATAATTTTACTTTTCCTTTCCGATCTGGACACTTTTTCTTGTCTGACTGCTCTGACTACTGCTTCCAGTACCACGTTGAATAGAAATGCTGAGAGTGGGCATCCTTGCCTTCTAACAGATCTTAGAGGAAAAGCTTTCAGTTTCTCCCCATTGATTGTTAGGTTAGCTATGGGTTTTTCATAAATGGACTTTATTATGTTAAGAGTTTTTATCAAAAAAAGATGCTGAACTCTGTTAATGCTTTTTCTGCATCACTGAGATGTCATGTGGTTTTACCTTTCAGTCTGTTAATGTGATGCAACATGCTGATGGATCTGTGCATGTCAGGGATAAATCCCACACAAATAAGGAACTAGCCAAAGAAGAAATCAAGAAAACAACCCATTTACAGCAGCATCTAATAAAATACTGAGAAATAAATTTAAACAAGGAGGTGAGAAACCTGTATACGGTAAACTGTAAAACACTGATGAAAGAAATTGAAGAGAACATAAATAGATGGAGATATTCCATGTTCATGGACTGGAAGGATTAATATTGTTAAAAAATGTCCACACTACCCAAACACAATTTAGAGATTCAAAGCAATTGCTGTGAAAATCCCAGTGGCACTCTTCACAGAAATAGAAAAAAAAAAAAAAAAATACTAAAATCCACGTGGAACCACAAAGACCCCTGCATTGTCAAAGCAATTCTGAGGGGGAAAAAAAAAAGAAAACAAAGTTGGCGGAATCACACTTTATGATTTAAAATTGTATTACAAAGCTACAGTAATCAAAACAATATAGTACTCGCATAAAAAGATACACAGACCAGTGGAACAAAATAGAGAGCCCCCAAATAAATTCAAACTTAAACAGTCAACTGATTTTCAACAAAGGCATCAGAAACACACAATGGGGAAAGAACAGTCTCTGCAATAAATGGAACTGGGAAAACTGGATTACCACATGCAAAAGAATAAAAGTGGACCCTTATCTTACGCCATACACAAAAATCAACTCAAAATGGATAAAAGACCTAAACATAAGACCTGAAACCACACAAGGGGAAAGAAAACACAAGGGGAAAGGCTCCTTGACATTGGCCTTGACACTGATTGGCCTTGACAAAGGCTCCTTGACATGGCTTTGGCAAGGATTTCTTGGATCTCACACCATAAGCTCAGGCTATGAAAGCAAAAATAAATAAATGGGATTACATCAAACTAAAAAGCTTCTGCACAGCAAAGGAAAAAGAATCAACAAAATGAAAAGGCAACTTACAGCCTGGCAAAAATAATATCTGCAAACCATATACCTGAAAGGGGTTAATATCCAAAACTTATAAGGACCTCATACAGCTCAATAGCAAGAAAACATAAAACCCAATTAAAAAATGGGCAAAGGACCTGAACAGACATTTTTCATATAAATGGCCAACAGGTATACAAAAAGCTGTTCAATATCACTAGTGAGGGGAAATGGAAATTAAAACCATAGTGAGACATCACCTCACACTATTGGGATGGCTATCATCAAAAATACAAGAGGTAAGTGCTGGCAAGGGTGTGAAGAAAAGGGAGCCTAGTACACTGTTGGTGGGAATGCAGATTGGTGTGGCCACTATGAAAAACAGTGTAGAGTTTCCTAATGAAATTAAAAATAGTATTCACTGAATGACCCAGACATCTTCTTCTGAGTATAGACCCAAAGGAAACAAAATCAGCTCCTCATAAAGATACCTGAACTCCCATGTTCACTGCAACATTATTTGAAATAGCCAAAGTGTCCATCAATGGATGACTGGATAAGAAACTGTGGTATATATAAATACAATGGAATATTACTCAGCCTTAAAAAAGGAGGAGATCCTGCCATTTGCCACAACATGGATGAACCTGGAGAACATTATGCGAACTGAAATAAGGCAGACACAAAGAAAAATATTTCATGATCTCACTTGCATGCTAACACAAATGTCACCTTCTCTGACCTCTGCAAGCTGAAGTGTGTCCCCAGACCTCAGCACAGCACTCTAGGCCTTTGCTCCAGCGACTGTGTATGTCTTGGACTTCCTGACTAGATTGTGAAGAGATTATGTCTTACTCATTTAGTCATTTGTTATGCAACAATGCTAACGGATGACAAGGAAAAGCATCTGAGTTAAGTGGAAAAGGAATTGGAAGGGGGTAAGAACTAGACACGGGAAAAAGGATTAAAGTGACATTAACTTAGAAAACGACAAAACGATGAGAGGAATTAGACACAAAGGGAACTGCTTTCCGTAAAGATACTGAGTCAGCCTAAGCCTGATTCCACAGTTTTAAAATAAATGACTAGAAGGTAGGCTCTGTTTATGGCTCGCTTGTAATTTCAACTCAGAGAGAGCTGATTTTATTCATTAATTTTCTTTCTTTTTTTTTTTTTTTTAAGATGACCGGTAAGGGGATCTTAACCCTTGTCTTGGTGTTGTCAGCAGCACGCTCTCCCAAATGAGCCACAGGCCGGCCCTTATTCATTAATTTTAAGAAGCGGCCCCTAGGTATCAGTCTAACAGTTCTTGACCTTTATCGGTATCCCTAAAAAGGAACAAAATAAACTATGACCAATGATGATCACGTGTCATGCATCATGATTAATCCAATTCTGAGTAACTGAAGTCCATTAAAAAACAAAGTAATACAGAAGCCACGCTTCTGCCTTACCAGGGAGGACCGGCGGGATGACAGTGAGGATGCCACTCCAAAATTAAATGACCAAGTTAACTAAATGAATAAGGTCACTGTTTAACTTTATGAAGCACATGGTGGATTTTTAAAAGATTCACAATTGGACTTCTTTAGGATCACAAAGCAAGTAGGCACACAATTTCCAATCTGAAATGAACAATTTTGTAATAAGAATTGCATAAATAGTTTAAAGCTGATACTTTATTTTTAAGTGTCAGGGATACACAGAAAGAAAAGAAAACAAACTGTACTGATTTCCAGAGTCTACTCAACAATTTCAACAAAAGCTACCTCTAAAAGGTTGTGACATTCAATGTTCAGATTTACGTAGGTAAAGCAGCTTCACCAGGTCAGGTCAGTTTGTTTGTAAAAGCAGAAATCCCACAAAATCTAGCTTACTGAAATCAAGACATAAGATAAATTTAAGTACTCATTTAAAAACGATTTGGAATTCAGGCTTATAAATGCTTCAAAACCAGTCAAGTAAAACTAAAAAAATATGATTTTAAGAGTCAGAATGAGAATTCTAAAAGGACAAAGTCAGGGGACAGAAGTGACTAAAGGCTGGATGTCATTACTGCTACTGCTGTGCTTAAAACAACTCTTTTTGATGCAGAAAAGATAAACCTATCAAAGAGCAACAGATGACAAAGAAAAGAAGACCCAGCTGTTGTGGCCTTATGCTCTTGGCAGAGACTGGCTGCTGTTGGAAGAAATGAAAACTCCAAGTAAACTTCAGAGAGGCCCGGTTTGCTTCAGATAAGAATGCTCAGAGCCCAGACAGACGGAAAAACCTACCAGCACTGTGATTCCTAATAAACACAAAGGATGTATAATTTAAATCTTGGGGAGGAAAAAGAATTATTTGGAAACTCCCACAAAGTTTTAGGTTAAAGATTGAGTCTTAAATATTTGGTATTATAAATTAGTTCCAATGGAATTACATAAGACTACAATTTGACTGATAAGCATCAATAAATGTACTAAACTACACTTAGGGTTATTCGTAATCCTACTAATTTAGGGCTAAATTAAGCTGCTGTTTCTATTATTCTGTGGAAGGACTGGCCCAGCAAATTAACAAGTCAGAATCCTTGTTTTAATACTTTGCTTTAGAACCAAAGTCTAAAACGACAAAATTCTTAGACTCCATCCAGTAGTGTTTCTGAGATACATTTTCCTAATGACTTAATTACAAACAGTTTGAATTACAAAGAACTCCTAAGGCAAGGGGAAATGTTTATTTAAATTACTTAATAAAATGCTTTCAGGTAGCTTTGAGCAATTTAGTAACACTCACTTATATACAAACATTTGCTGTACTAATTACAATTAGTTCTTATTAATAGCAACCCCCTGGGACAGTTTAAACAATAAGCTGGGGTTGAAGCTGTTTTTTCCTCTAGAACAAAGGTTCTTAAACCCCAAACTCAAATAAGAAAGAAAATTTTGTACACAATGCTCTCACAACATGTGACTAACGAGTGTTGACAGATAGATTTTTAAGTACCCAGCATGTGAATGCACATTGTCTGTGTATGTCCATCTACATGTATGTGTGTATGACACCCCCTCCCCATGTCAGCAAGGAGAAATACATACAGCAGTCTAGGGAAGCACAATAATGCACTGGGAAGAGTTCTTTCTTCTTTAGCTAGTCAAGTGTTTAGGTTTGCTGCCATGAAAACTGAGAAGATCCTGCGCTGGGCACAGCACCAGGAGGTTCAGGGATTTCCTCTGGCAGAACCAGACCACGGCAAGTAACAACGCTGTCCCCTTCACACCACAGAGCTGGACAGGCTGTACGTGGCCACTGGTGCCCTTGGCTCACAATCTTGGTCATTTTCCACATTTTTGTTGATCCAAAATGACTTGTAATCTACAGAATTATCCCTAATCATTTGTTTGCTTCTTTGTCAACATGTTTAAAGAGTCATTAAAAGTATCTTAGGGAGCTGAGTTTCTTAATGGCCAGAGACACCTATTATTTTCTCAGTTTCTCTGTTTTTTTCTTTTTATTTTTTTAAGTAACCGTTCAAGTCTGTGATAGTCTCGTGGGATAGGATGGATAAGTTAAGAATAATTTATCATGTGCCACCATGGGAAGAGTCTTAAATTTCAGATGAATTTCTTGTGACAATTAAGCCCAATAACTGAATGTCAAGGCAAGGTCCAAGACCGCATCCATACTTCCTGAAGCCAATGGAAAAGAGGACTTGATGTCACTCCGCACTCTTCTCTGGCACTCGCTTCTACACCAGGTCACTCAGCCTTCCTGGTAAACGGGAATGGTGTCAGTAGAAGGTGGGGAGTTGTACGGTTCACACGTACTTTTTCCTGGGGGGGGGGCAGTGTGAGCAGAATGATAACCCTCAGAAGGAGAGAGAAGGAAACCAAAGTCTCTCGGCTGGGGGGCTGCACAGGCAGCACGCCCCCAGCCTGTTTTAAGAAAACCAAGAATGAGCACCAGCGGGCTGTGCTGGGCTCCTGAAGGGCTTACTCCCCCAGGGGTGACAACGCTCAGCTGGCAGTTCTCTCTGGCATCAGTGAGGGCCAGAGCCCATGCTTTTATGCCTGGGGACAGAGGAGGGCTGGGTCAGGGCCTGCCCAGCCCCACGAGGGAGGACCTGGGACACCACCGCAGGCCACTCCCTCTCCCTGCGCCATCCCGCCTCCTCCCCCTCCGTCCCCAGCTAGCAATCCTGAAAGCACCTCCTGTAAAGCTTCCTACATGCTAATCCTCAGGGAGCCAACCTGCAACAGCACTGCACCAGGGCCCCTCCTCAGAGATCTCAGCTAGTGGCAGACTGTACCCCGTGTCCCCCTTGACGACGACCCCAGCAGCCCAGTGCTCTACTTCCACCCCAGTGCCTCAGCACCCACTGCCAGCATGTTTGTTCTATTACCTTTGATCATTTTTAAGACACCCTCGCCCCCCAAGAAGTCACCCACGTCTGAGTGTATCATCTCAATTATTGTGGGGGGGACAGAGAGGGCAGTAGGCAAGATGTGTGTGCTGGCTACAAACTCACCCAATTTTTCCCATAAGTTCTGTTATTTTTAATGTGAAACTTTGCAAAACATAGTATTTTTCATAACACACAAATTGTGTTAAAGCAGAAACATCTATCTTTGACATATTACATTAATATTTTCTGTTTGACATTCATACTTCGGAAGAGCTTACAATATTAATTATTATCTTTCAGATTACATCATAGGGTACATGATGGCAGGAACAATTTACCTGTAAAGAGCCATGTGAGGGAAATTAATGATAAAAGTGGATACAGCAGGGATAGTAATTTATGTTACAAAGGGGCTAGGTGTAGGCTTTCTTTAAAAAGTAAATGTATTAAAAGACACTATGAAGAAAAAATCAACAAAATCTGTAAGACAAGGAACCCAAAGTGTCTTCAACAATAAATTGCAAGAAAAAAAGAAAAAAGAAAGGGAACCTACAGGTTAAGGGAGTCTAAAAGACACCATCAATGATACAGACCTGTTGGGATCCTGATTCAAATACACACACGAACAAAAAAATGGTGAGACAAGTGGGAAACTTCAACAGTGATTGGATTTGATGACGCAGAGGAATGTGGTTAATTTTGTAGGTGTGATAACGGCACAGTGATTGTCTTTTAGAGGTATATCATATAATAAATACAGATAAAGTGACATATATGCTGCCTGAGAATCACTTCAGCCATGGGGGAGAGAGTGGGAGGGCACAACTGTAAGGAGTCTGGCCGTGAAGCGATCACTGCGAAGCTGGGGAACCATACACAGAGACTCTTGTTCTCTCTACTTTTACATATGTTTAAAGTTTGCCATAATAAAAAGTCTTAAGAAGTGAAGGACATCTGCTGGTATGTTATTAGGAGAGTTTTCTGGAGTGCAGAAGGTAACTGAAGGCATTGGTGTCTAAGTGAAAGTGATCACTAACCAGTCTAACCGAGCCCTGGTGGTTCCATCACCATAAGAGAAATAATCGTGGACTCCACAGAAGACGCAGGCCGAGGGGACATCAATCAGGGCAGAAAGTTAATCTCATCTGTGCACTGACTCAGACAGGAACAGAGAAGCCACAAAGCGATATGGGGTGTGTTTCCCTTATGAGATCATGGACTGGACACCAGCAGCCCTACTAATGTTAGAACAGGGTTTTTCCCTGAAAGAGTCACAATTCCTCTCCCTGGCAAAACAGGAACTGATTCTAACAGGAATATTATGTAACACCAGGGGACTGAGACCGGCAACAGCAGGATGGGGGTGGAGAGGAGCGCCAGGATGGGGGGGCAGGAGCAGTGCCCTCCACAGGTGCATCACAGGGACCGAGCTGGCACCACTGCCCTGCAGCCTCACCTTCTGCCTGCTCCTGCTTCCTTCCCTCCGTGCCCAGGTGCCTCCACAGCAGGCAGATCGAAGAGGGAGGTAAAACTTCACCTTCTCCACAGCCGGCAGGGCAACTGCAGGATCCCAGGAAAAGAGAAGAAAAATGGGCAGCGAGCGGGGAGGCATGCTGGATGAGCTCCCTTCCTCTTTTCCTTCCAGCGTCATGGAGGCATGATCGACACATAAAAACGGCACATATCTAAGGTGTACAGCAAGATGCTTTGATACATGTATACACTGTGAAATGATTACCACAGTCAAGCTAATTTAACATACCCATCACTTCAGTTACATGTGTGTGCATGTGTGTGTGTGTGGCGGGAGTGCGTCAGATCTACTCTCACAGCAAATTTCATGTATACAGCACATTCTTAACTGTAGTCACCATGCTGCACAGGAAGTCTCCAGAACTTACTTGTCTTATAACTGCAAGTTTGCACTCTCTGACCAAAGGGAATGTACCACTGTACCACTGTAGACAAAAGGGTCAAATGAGGAGCAGCTGAGAATGCTGTCACAGGGACACACATCACAGGCTCAGTGTTTGTAAAGTTCAGTACGGTCTGTATACAACAACCCCGCTTTCTGAGACAGATAGGAACGGTACACACCATCAATACCTCATACATGTCCCTCCACATGCCAAGCTTGACATCATGATCAATCCTGGCTGTTTGGATCATGGGTTTCTTCCTTCTTCCTAATGCATATCGATAGGTCATAATTTTTCTAGAGTGGGCATTTACTGCTTTTACAATAAAAAGTTATTTGAAATTAAAACACACAGAAAAAACCCTACAAGCTTAGGGCTGAGCACTATCTCCACCAGGACAAACAAGCACATTTAGGAGGTCAGGCTGCTGCCTCACCCGCTGGCAGGTGCTGGTCCTGTCTCTCTACTCCTTGCAGGTCAGCTCCCTGTCACTCACTCCCAGAAGATCCCAGTGCCTCTCTCCAGGTCCTTTCCCCCATTAAACCCCATGGCTCATGTGCACAGGAATCTACGGAGGCTGCGTGTAAAGTGTCTACCACAGGAGTGACAGGCCGAGCAGCCAGAGAAGGAAGGGGCTACAAGAACACCAGGAAGATGCAGCTCGGTGGGAGAGAGGTCCCTGGAGATGGGAATGGGCACACGAGAAAGCTAAGGAAGGCCCTCGCAGCATCAGGAGAAATGTGAAGAAAACCATTTACAGCAAGTGCAACGAAGGCCAGCAAGTAAAGGCGCCACTGCAGTGGCAGGAACCAGGCAAGGCCATGGCTGTGTGAAGGCCCAGGGTGGCGGACGTGAGCGGGCTGAGGCTTCGGGCCTGAGCTTCTAGAGTCATGCATCTGCCCTGCCTTGGCACTGCCCACCCAGGGAACCATACCCCCATCCACCACACACAGAGCCTCAACTCTTCCACATTCAGGAGGACCCCAAGGCCCCAGTGCATCTGTCTTCCCAGTCTCTCTCCAACCTGTCTCCTGCTCTCCAGCCCTCTGCCACAACCTTAGCACAGGCTTCCAACACCTCCTGGATAAAGCCCCTTAACTGGACTTTAGTCTCGCTCCTTCCCCCATCATTTTTACTTATCTCCTGCAGCCAACAGGATCTTTCCAAAATGCAGAAACAATCATGCCCCTCCTGAATGCTTCAAATCTCTCAGTAGCTCTCAAGCGCATGCAAAGAATGCATCTCGGCTCCTAGCATATCTCTTAATAAAGCTCTCTGGGAAAAATTCCCCCTTTTTGGAGTCAGGTTCATTTTGCAACACCCACCACAAAAGTCAAAACTAACTTGTAGCAAGACTCTCTTTCCTTTTGACACCAAGCTGCCCCTCCAACATCTGAGGTCTATCATGGTTTCCATCCCTCTCAGTGGAAGCACACAGCACCCTGGGTAACTGTACGTGGCTGCTTGCATTTGGCAGCTGGAGGGGATCAGCCCAGGACGTCAGCTGCACCAGGCCCCACCTGACCACCTCGAAGGCTTAGGGGATCAAACTATACCACCTGGTAAACTTGGCCTAAGAAATAAAGTTGATTGGTGAAACTTGCTTGTTAAGCTACAATTAGAATTTAGGCTTCAGTGCAAAGTTGGAAACACTGCTATATTCTTTTAAAAGCACTGGTAGGTAATTACTGTTTGGGAAGCCCCAGCCCCTGTCTTTGTGGCTGTCCTTGATGGGTGTAGGGGATCTGATGGCCCCATATAACTTCCTAGAAAGAGCGTGACTGGCATCGTTAAGCCCTGGGAAAAAGGCAACGGTGGCAGCAGCCTCTTTCTGGTACTGCCCGTGGCAGAGGACTCACATTCGGCTTATGGGCTGCTGTGGTTCCTGCCTGGGACCCCTGGTGGAAGTCCTGCCCTTCCAGGCTACCAGAAAAATCCAGCTTTTGGAGACCCTGTATCTCTCAGGACAACCCACCTGTCTTCATCTCTGCCACAGAGGAGCCCTTTACACACTGGCAAGGTGAGAAGCCCTTAACGCCCTGCTCTAACAGGATCACCCCTTTCCTCCTCTGGCACCCAGGACCAACAAGGTGGCACTGAAGCTTGTTTATACTACATTCTTCAAGTCTGAGTCTCTGGATAAAGGTCCAGTGACTTAGTGACCTAGAAAACTGGTCTCTAATCAGATGAGAGCGTGCCCCACACAAGGGGCCAGCACCTGTCTCTGGCCACCCTCTCCTGGCATTCTGTGCCCCAGCTGTGAACCGTGGTGTCTGCAGGCTCCTCTCACAGAGCTCTCTCCACTCCTGATGGGCACATCTCACTACTTCCTCTTGAAAACTCTCCCTGCTTCTCCTACTGACCCTTCTGTCCCCTCCAGGAAGGTGGCAGCCTGGGTGAGGGGGAATGCCCAGGGCCATATGCGCAACTGCCTTAAACTAGTTGAAGCAGGATTTATTTTCCTATCTCAACTTACTTCAAAGTTATCTTGTAGGGTGTAAGCTGAGCAGGCACCAAAAGGGGACCTTGCTCTCCAGATGACCTCAGGAACTTCAAAATTCTCTACCAAGGTGCTGGATCCAGATTAGACCAATTGGAAGACAGGATTCGGAATCGACCAATCAGCTCCTGACTATCAACCGATCAGCCTTTGCCATGTTATCTGGTCTGGCAAAGACTTAGCCAATCAGGGATCCTGAATACTCCGTAAAAGCCCTTCAGGCCTTTGGTTCTGACGCGGATTTGAGAGCTGCACCTCCTGTCTCCATGCTGGTGGACTTAGCAAATAAAGCCCTTTTTGAAAAGCTGGTGCCATGGTATTGGCTTCTGTGCACACTGGTAGCGAGCACTTGCTTGATAACACATGCACACCTCCAGCATGACAGTCACCAGACTGCAGCCACGTGATCAACTCTCTCTCTCTTCCAGGGCACTGTAAGCTCCCTGGCAGACGCTCGAGTGCTGGGTAAGCTAGATGGATGAAGTAAAGCAGACTTCAGGTAAAGAGAAATACTCAGTGACTGAACTCAAGAGACATGTGCAGATGCATGCCACACACAGACCACGGGAACTCACGTAGGTTTACTAATGGTGTTTTTAGGATCTTGAGACTAATGGGTGTATCTGTGGGTGCAGAATGTAGTTGCAAAAAAAAACTACTTAAGGAACAGAACTGCTTTATTGTTGTGATGTGATATGCCTTGTATGTACATGACCCTGGCAGTAACAAACAGTATCCTGTGTTCTATTACTCACAAAATAGCTATAACCTGTGTGAATTACACCATAATGAGTATTATATGTAGTTGCAATATATAATATGTGTGATTATACAAAACACACTCTTCTGTTGACATGTCCATCTTAACAGCCTATTCCAGTTCACTGCTAACCTCTTCCCCAATTAAGCACCTTTCATCGCCAGATAACTCCAGGCCATGTCCCCGGCCCTGTCTGTTGTCTTCCAACTGTCTCGTTGAACTTCCATGCATCTGCCGAATCATGCTCCCCTGGATGTGCTTCTCAGTGCACTACTCCAACCCTCATCTGTTAAAGGCCTGCTACATGTCAGTACTTTGCTGGGGTGAAAATACAAACGGTGATAACAAAAGCATGGCCCTTGCCCTTAAAGAGCTTCTAGAAGCATAAGCTTGAGTAGTTCCTGCCCTCAAATCCATATTTCTTAGTGTCTGCATTCCCTAAACTATTTTAATGAGCGTATTATCTACATAATCCTTCATTGGCTGGTCTACAAAAAAATTTCAAATCAAATTATTACCTACTGCAAGTTTTCCTGAGCCGACCGTTGTATCCCTGAGAGCTCAGTTTGCTCAGCTGTTTTGACCTGTACCATTATTTTCCTACCAAAAAGCTTCAAATGAGCTAATGCTAAAGAAAGGACTCGCGTGTCCATCGGAATGCAGGCATTTGTTTCAGCTGTAATTACGAAAGGTCAACTTCAACAGCCAAACCAAAATGACCCCACTTTTAAAAATAAGTGTAGTGAGTTTACAGGTCTTTCTGCCTCTGAGACCTGTCAGAGCAGCAACATGAACACAGCTAAATGTTGTAACAAATCACAACACAAGCCACTTACAAGTGTTTTAGTATATTCCTTATTACCTGTACAAATTCAACTTAGGTAAACATAAAACAAATATTATTGCAATGAGTATCTATTAACAGATTCAAACAAGAGGCAAAATAATTCAGTTGGGGCATCTGAAAGCTATGCTGCTTGTCATATAAGAGGATATGACTACCTTCAAATGTTTAGAGGTTTTAAATTTGAACCAATGTAAACTGTTAAAACACGGACTTGCTAATTGCTTAGCAGTTGGCTGTCATTAGCATAATAACATTAATCGATTTTTCTCTTCAAAAATGAAAATGTTAGGGCCGAGCCTGTGGCGCACTCGGGAGAGTGCAGCGCTGGGAGCGCAGCAGCGCTCCCGCCGCAGGTTCGGATCCTATATAGGGATGACCGGTGCGCTCACGGCGCTCACTGGCTGAGTGCGGTGCGGCCGGACTCAAAAAGGAAAAAAAAAAAAAAAAAAAAAAAAAAAATGAAAATGTTATAGAGTGGCAATGAAGGGGTATTTTCAGGAGCAGGCTCTAAGAACCAAAGTATTAATGCTCGATCATCGGTAATTTATCACAATTAAAATTTTAAATTACAAATGTATGTAAAAATATATAGATCCTATAAATATTCACACGAATGCCTCCTTTAATCTACTGAGAAAAGTAATTTTTGTTTACTCACAAAAAGTAGCTTTATTAAATACTGACTTAAGGCTGAAAAAGTATTACAAACCCTTTGCTTGTTACTACTTTTAAGTCAGTGGGAAGATGACTTCAAATTAGACTTTTAGGATTTAAAACTAAAATCTGAGTGCGCAAACGTTTTTAAGATGGCATTTTGTTTTAGTGACATCAAATATAAAAAGTGCTTTGAATTCTTCGCAGGACAGAAAGACCTTTTATCTACTGTATTTATTCAGGGCAAGCTTCCTGTCTGTGTCAGACTGGAAAACTTAACATCGCTGAAGAAGAGAAATGGTGGTAAAGGAGTTTGAAGCTGGAAATGAACAGGTCACATGTTTCCACATACTTACAGAGGGTAAATATTACATACATCTAGAAAGTGGGTATTCATTCAGAAAACTGGAAAATAAGTTCAAAAGCTTCTTGACCTTATAAATGCATAATTCTAAGATTAATTCACTCCACAAAAAATCACTTGGGCTGGGTAAAATGTTAATATCAAAATAAGGAAACTCACCAAATCTACATGGATAAGGGTTATCAAACCTCCACCTCAGCCAAGTAAGTTCGTAGAAATTTCTCTGACCTGGCTACCAACAGAGGACTTGTCCCACTCCCAGGCTGTCTTTCTTAACTGCTATAATCAATGAGACAGAAAGGGTCCTTTCTAAAGGTACCAGCAAAAATTTTCAACAAACCGAGACTGTCAAAGCATACTGTATCACCTACATAGGTAGTTAAAATTAACGTGATCTCATTTATTTTTTATTGAAATTTGTTGATTGTACGTATTTGTGGGGTACAGTTACATTTCAATACATGTATAACAATGTGGATCTCATTTTTTTTTAAATTAAAATCTACTCTATATTAGAGAATGCCAAATGTTATGACAGTCAACAAAAATAACAAAAAGCCCCTTGTCCACAGATACGACGTGCATTTTTCTCACGATGCCTAAGCTTTCATCCCACTCAAGAGAACAAAGACAGTGCATGAACAAACAAAACGGAGCAATCGCTGGGGCTGCATAAAGGTACTGTCATGGAAGAGGTGCAGCACTTCACAAAGGGAACTGGCTGATGGCTGTGGATGCCAAGTGGTGAAGGAGTGCAGAGATCTGGAGAGCCAGTGGGCTTCAAGGAGAATAAGAAGGAAGATTTCTAAGGGAGCAGAGAATGACAACTAGAACAGCACACACAATAGCTTCTGAGTGCGTGGAAGCACTTGCTTGCTCGGATACGAGAGGCTTCTAAGGAACTGTGGGCAGAAACCAGGTAGCAGGCAGCCTAGGGAGAAGAGGTTCAGCATGAAGATCCCAGGCACATAAAAGGCATAGGTCTCCCCTGGGCCAAATGGAGCCTAAGGGAATTTCGATTTGGTTAATTTCAACCAGAAAGGAGATAATCTGCAAGAATCTGATGAGTTCTTTATTTTCTACCTTGTATTCCATCCAGCCTTTCTCACAGTATTCACTTGGCCATCAGTCCACCTCCTGAAGAACAGACTGGGAAGAGGAATGACCGTGACTCTGCTGTACTGCTGCCTGGCTAACCAGGCATGCCTTCCAGGCGGCTCTTCTATTTGTTTAAGTCTATTCTGGTAATAAATTTCCCTCAGAACATGTGATGCTTAGCACACAGGAAGTCCTATCAAACAAACGTGTTCACTCCAGAAAGGTTATAAAAATCCATTATTCTGCCTACATTTTTTATTGGTGATTTCATCCATTAATGACCTAGAGCAGATCTCCTCAACTTACCCTAAGAGCTGTTAAAAAAAAGGGTTCTTTCCACAGTCCAGTAAGTAACAGAACTTTTGGACATGCACCACGTTCATTACCATATGAAAGACTCCAAGAAGGATGCGATCAAAAACTTGTTAAATAATTAAATGTTTGATCTGGTCTCCTAAATGTATGTGGCATGTGTGACATGATGACCACCAGCACCCCCACCAACATCTACTGTACCAGGGAACACATCTGAGAAACCCTGCCTTATAGCAATGATGACAGTAAAAACCAACCAAAGAAATTACCACAGCTTACAGTGAAGCTGATCCAGCCCTCATCTCCACCAGCCCGAAACACACATCTGCAGCACAGGAGAGCAGGATGACAGAAAGAATGTTGTCAATGGATAAAAAAGACCTGGTTTTCCAGCACAGGTCTTGACGCTTACTAGTCTGCATCTTTAGCCAAGTTACTTTAACCTCTGAGTCAGAGCCTTCATTTTGTCACCCTGCCTACCTCCATGGGTTGAAGTGTCTAATAGACTTATAAGAAAACAATGCTAGGAACTATACTCTCTAAACCAACAGATGCATAAAATACAAGGCCTTATTGTTATTATTATTATTATTGTTATTATTATTAAACCACTAATAAAAAGGATGTGGTTTAACACCATGGAACTTCTTTGCATTCGGCTCAAACCTGCTGGGAAGAGCTTGAACCAGTCAATAGTGGTGCTCTACTAATCTCAATTAAAGTTCTGAACACACAGTTATAGGAGGCAAAATAGTCATTTAAAAAAAAAAACCTAAAGACAAACAGGGTCTAAGTCATGTAGATTTCTGCAATCTGGGAAATTATTAGTAAACCATTATTTTATTCAAAATAAAAAGAGAACCCCTTTATCAGAGATTTGAAAGAAATCTAAGCATAGGGACCACTGGGGTACTTGAAATTCACTTTTGCTTTTAGTGCTTAATCATCATACAAAAAGCTCGCCAAAACTCAGGCAGGCCCATGGCTCACTCAGGAGAGCGTGGTGCTGATAACACCAAATCAAGAGTTAAGATCCCCCTACCAGTCATCTTTTAAAAAGAAAAAAAAGCTCTCCAAACCATCTTTTGGTATTTTCAAATAATTTGAAGAAAAAAATCCCCAAACTAATAGCATATTTTCAGCCACAGAAGTATAATTCATAATAATTTCTTTAAATATCTGGTAATTAGAAAATAGTATAACAGGAACTAATGTCCTTTCAGCATCTGATGGACAGAAAAAATCTACATTGACACATCAATGTCAGAAAAATCTCAGCCATTCTACCAATGCATTCAAGTATAAAATTCTAAATAATAAATTAAGTTCTAAATGATGAATTAAACAATATTACTTTACTTAATCAGAAATAAAACCAAGTATTCTTTTCTTTTTTTTTTTTAGGGGGTAGAAATCAGTAGGGTGTGGAGCAGCCATGGCACCCCCAAACATCCCCTTCCCAGAGCCGGTGCCCCTTTAGCCCCCAGGGTGTCAAAGCAAGTATTCTTAAGTAAAGAAAATATACGTAACTTCTTTTCCAGGAGTGAGAGCTACACTAGAAGTGAAGAACAGACGGTGAGATGGGTCCCGTTCACACTTGCCCTGTCAGCACATGTGTTTCTGGGATGTTTGCAAGACATGGGGAGGCTTTCTCTGAATAGGTCAGCCAAAATTTTGGAAAAGTTAACTGAACTTCTCCTAGAGTAATTCAACTACGAGGTCTCCTGAACCGGCTAAAGTGTGTTAAACGCCCACTAGAGTGTGTGTGTGCACACATGTGGACCTTCTCGAAATACTAAGAGAAGCACAGTCCTCAGCCCCAGAGAGTTATCATTTAAAGTCGGCTTCCACCCCTCCCAAATCCATTTTCTTTATGCATAACTGGAAACAGATCAGAATGAGGTACTATGACTACATATGACCTTTACCAGTTTTTAACCAGCATGTGGTTAAAAATCTAATTTCTTTTTATCAGTCTAGCTTGTAGTTCGGACTGCTGAGTAAAAGCCAACCAGGCAACGCAGAAGCAGAATTTGGCGGCTACTGAGGAGCAGCCCTCGGCCCTAAGCTGGGAACCTAAGCCCTTCCATCTCCTCAACCGCATTTCAGCTCTCCCAAAGCGGAGCCGCCCCTTCCAAACTCAGAAAAGGTGAATTCTTTTGCCTAGGCAGTGTTTATGAAATTACACATCACAGTTACCTGGGAGCGTGTTAAAAATGCCAATTTCTAAAGGCCAGCTACAGCCTGCAATACAAGTTTTTAGTAAATTCACCAGGTGATTCCTCTGCCAGTTACAAACTAGAACTGGGAACTGTAAGCAGTGAACAAACTACTGCACAGCAGCTCCTCCTGCTGCCAGCTCTTCAGAAAATGCCAGGTTTTCCCAAATTGCACACAAGAATCAATCCCAGATGAGCCTTGAACAACACAGGCTTTAACTGCAGGGGTCCACTGACACGCAAAGTTTTTAAATAAATTCTGTACAGTACTGTAAGCGTGTTTTTTTCTTCCTTATGATTTTCTTGAAAACATCCTTTACTCTAGCTTACTTTATTGTAAGAATACAGTACATAATACACGTGACATACAGATCATGTATGTCATAAACAGTCCGTTGACTGTTTATGTTATTGGTAAAGCTTCCGGTCAACAGCAGGCTATTAGTAGTCAGTATTAGTAGGGCTGGCACCCCAGCCCCCATGTTGCCCATGGGTCAACTGTATTTGATATGAGAACAAGAATCATCACCCAAACTGTCAGCAACAGTGGTCAAAGAAAAGGCCATTGGCTTGCCCCATAAGGGAGTATCCCTTCCCCCTCTTCTTAGCTACGTGGTTAGGAATTATTTATGATGCACAACTTAGGTATTCTGCCTGCACAGCATTTTCTGCTCTATCTATGAGAAAAGTAGCCCCTGACATCACGGGAATTGTTAGAAAACAAGAGTTTGTACCCAAATTCACTTTTACAAAAAGCGAGTAGAGATGAGGACCCTTCTTTCCTAGAAAACTGGTAAGATGAATCATGATATTTAAATTTTATTTCAGTAAGACAGTATTTAGAGAAAGGTTTTCTATTTTTGTTAATTATTTTATTGCAGTGCCTTTGGAATCTATTCCACTACGTTGGGACAGAAGAAATAACTGCAAAAAATAGTAGACTCAGATAAATGTTTTATCACAAACCTACATTTACACTTTAGGTATTAACTATATGTGAATACAGTATCAGTGTAAGATGTCATAGAAGCACTGACCAGACTCTAAAGGGTGTGTTCATGCTTGAAGTGTTTTGGTGTTGTTGCTTTTAAAGCATAAGCCAATGGTTCCGCCTGAGGCCCCAGAGGCCTGACAGTTGCTGGGGAGATGATGGAGCAGACCAGACATGCCTGTTCCTGTTTCCATCCCTCTTCTGCCTGGCTCTGCTATTCACCTTACTCTGTGTTCTATACCTGCCATAAAAGATTCCAGCTCATTCTCCACCACAACTGCTTGGCTCAGGGAATCCATCTTTGATAGGGTCTGAAATGTACAGGTGAGTGGCCTGATCAGGAGAACACCACCAGGGAAGACCTGAGCACTGGGATTCAACTCCACAGTGCCTAATACCACTCACGGCCTCTCTCACACAGTGGGGGGTGGGGGGCAGCAGACAAAACCACGACCCCTGCACACACGTCTGAATGAAGGGGAATGGCACCCAAGGCAGCAGCCACCAGGCCATTAGATGAGAAGAGTTGGCTGCCAGGGGGCCAAGGGAGGAGAATATTTAAAGACTATAGATTAGATCATGGCTTAGGAATTTTATGGGCAAGTAGGTTTTTTCTAGGTTGGCATGACTTCTGATGAAGCTGAACAGGGAGCTTGTTCTGAACCAGGGTCTGGGTTAGGCCAGCTGTGCTATCTGTCACTAGCTGACTACTGAGACTCAGAAAGGCTAAGCTCTTGTGTGAGGCCACATGACTGGCAGGGCAGAACCCAGGCCGTGGCGCGGGTCTACATGACTGCGCGACTACACCGTTCCCTCTTCACCACCCCTTTCCTGCACCTGTGACTTCTGGTGTTTGAAGCTTTTTTCCTTCTCAGTTTTGATTTAAACTGCATTTTTCTATCTCCACTATCACTTCCACAAAGCGAGACCCCGGATGCAGCAATATTCCCCAGTGAGACTCTGCACACGTACAGGTGAAGCCGTCCAAGTGGAGAGTCACCCATCCCTAACCGCAGCGACGTGGTCAGACGTCCCTGCAGGGCTTCCCACAATGTCCACAGCAATTACTTTGTGGTTCTTTTACTGAAAGTGCTCTTATGAGTAAACTGGGCTTCTCTTGGTCATGGTTAACTAAAACAATAGAACGAGTTTATCTGCGTGACCTGATTGAGAATAAAGAACAAGTTCTTAATGTTACACTAGCCTCAAAAGAAAAGGCACGCTGCTTCCTTCCGTCTGCTTTCCTCCTCCTCAAACCCCAGCACTTGATGCGGGCGCTTGCTTGGCAGGACCCACGTAACTACGTGCATGAACAACAAATGTGCCCAACTTCCCTCCCTGCAGGGACAGACCCTAAGTTAGTGGAAGACGGTTGCTACCTTGCTAAATCCTGGCACAGATCTCCTCAGCTCTGTGTTTTACTATCGCAAGCACAGCAAGATAGAGATAAATATATTTTGTGAATATAGTGCCACTAAAAAATGGAATCCTAGAATACAAAAACTTCAGTGAGTTTTTCCTAGTATCACAGATTTTAATGGCACCTCGTCCTGCAGAGGGGCAAGGTGGGAGTAAACAAGGGATGAGGTGCATTTCCACTGACGGCTACGAAGCTGCACCCTGGCCCTTGCTTCTCCTGTGCAAGGCGGGAGGACGTGCACATGACTCAGGCACCTGCAGCACTTACTGTCTCCTCAGCTTGAGAGGACAGCACAGGCTGCCACCCACGCCTTCCAAGGGTGGAGGCAGAAGCTCAGGTAAGCGGCCAGACGGGTGTGGCACCTTCACCCAGGAGCTGAGACTGGACTTCTGTGGGCCCGGCTCTGTGGTGGGCAAGCTTACCTCTATGAACCTCAGTTTCCTATTCTGAACCTCAAGGGAATAACCAGATGGTCTTTTCCAGCTCTAAAGTTCTACGACTTGCCCAAAGTCAGACTGAGGGTTAAGTGACAGAAGTAGGACTTGAACCTAAGTTCCTGACTTTGGAAACAATCAATACTTACAGAACTCAGCAAAACTACCTCTAATGAAAAAGCATTTCTGGTATCATTCTAACCTGACTCCTGGGTGCTTGTACCTTGTGGTCAATATCTCAAGAATCCTGATGCAACTGTGCATAAAAGATAAAGACACCTCTACCACTGACCATGGATATCATCATAGCCCCATGAGAGACTCTGCTGGTCACAGAAAGTGGCAAAGAAAACATCACACACACGAGAGCCACTGATATGTGGCAAACTTACATATCCATTCCTCCCACGGGAAAGGAAGAAAAAGACTATGTGCCTCAGTTGTATCCTACTGAAAAATGTACAAAGAAGAAGGATTAAAAAAGGAACCCAAAGACTTCAAAGAAATGAATGAATAAAAAAGGGCAATTTGGGGAGTGAAAGAGCAGAGGAATACATTGTGACTGATCAGGAAACTCTGTAGGAGTCATGAAGCTGGCAGCACACGTCTCAGAGGAACTGCTGCCCCCAGAGCACAGAGCAACTTCAGGGTGAGACTCACGAGGTTGGCCACGCAAACCTCTGTGGCTCACACACAGCAAGTTACCCGCACACTACAGACATCCCCATGAGCATTGCACATGTAAGAAAACAACCTGCACTGCAGGGATGCCAGTCAAATTTGGATATTCCAGCCCTTCATCCCATGAAACAACAACCACTTTCCGAATTTGCTCCCAATTCTGGGGCTTTGGACACTACACCTCACCTCTGTCCCACACG
Source organism: Galeopterus variegatus (assembly GCF_000696425.1). NCBI lineage: Eukaryota > Metazoa > Chordata > Mammalia > Dermoptera > Cynocephalidae > Galeopterus > Galeopterus variegatus. The sequence goes on along the minus strand of NW_007726859.1, from coordinate 198,552 downwards.
ATCCAGGTGATGAACTTCAGGGCAGCAATGTGGCAGACCTCTAGCAGCGGGGGATGGGTTGCTCAAAGGATATCGACAGGGGAATTACAGTTGTCCCTCAGTATCACAGGGGGTTGGTTCCAGGAACCCCCAAGAATACAGAAACTCGCAGATGCTCAAGTTCCTTACAGTTGGTCCTCCCTATCCAACATTCCTTATCCACAGAGACAGAGGGCCAGCTGGATGTTCCATTAAAGAACTAAAACATTCATGTTCTTGTGACAATATCCATCTTCCACCTTTGTTCTCCTTCTGTTTGCCTCCCCCTTTCACTTCTGTTAGTTAACATTAATACGAATGACGAGACGACTTACTGGGAGGATTTAAGGAAGAAGTAAACTGGGACACATGAGGACAAACACAGATTGGCACTAACAACTTCACACTTCAAGGACGACCATGACATTTTGAACTTATCGCACAAAATAACTAAACTATTCTCTGGTGAGCTAAATCAATGTTAAAGAACACATCATTGGTAGATTCTTTTTCAAAAGTTTTATTGTGAAAATTTTCAAATACACAAAACAAGAGTGAGACCCAACATTCCTGCCAACAGTTCACAGGGTTCTGCCACACTGTTACATCGCTCCTTTGTTCTTTGCCAAAACACTTTAAAGCAAATCCCAGACTCCGGTCATTTCATCCCTATCTTTCAGGATAGACCACTAAAGTGAATGGCAATCTCCTTACACAATCACAGCGCCATCAGCACACCTAACAAAACTGACAGTGAGTCTTGGGGTCATTAATCTATCATCAGATTTACTCAATTACCTCGTGTATGTCTCTAGGGTTCAAATCAGGCCCCACACAAGGCCCACGTGTTACGTCTGGTTACACACACACATACCCCTCAGGGTTGTTCTAGCTACAGCCCCCTCCTTCCTACAGTCCACTGATTTATTCTAGAAATTGGGTCAGGTGTCTCAAACTATGTCCCACATTTTAGACTTTTGTTCATTTCCTTGTGAGGTCACTGAGCTTGCATCTCTATACCCTGTACGTCCTGTGAATGAAAACTACTTGTAGAGACTTGATTAGATTTAGGTTTGGCTTTTTGTCAAGAATGCCTCACAGATTTATAGTGCATTACTCAGATGCACACAAGGTCTGACTGTTCTACGTTGATGGTACGAAGACTGATAGTATGCTCTTTATTAGCACTGAAAAGTACTTTTTTTTCTGTTGAAAAGAGATTCACTATGGAAGTAAATTTTGAGTAACTCAGTACAGTGGATAATATATATGGGTTTTAGAAACTGAATCATTCTTTTATATGGTTATTAATTAAGAAGCAGAAAAATCAACCTGCAATTACAATGACACACTTGATTCCTATGGGCACTGAAGAAGTTCAATCTATCTATCAACTTAATTATGCCAACTCACTCAGTCACCTAGCTACCCAATGAACAGCTACTGAAGACACTGAGCCAGGACCCATGAAGGGACACATGTGTAGCCCGCTGTCATGCAGTAGAACAGGGAGACACAGACCATCAAAAAGATGAAAGAGGCAATGAGCTAAGGCGGCGTCCAGCGGTCAGCAATTCAGACAGGTGGGAGTAGGGTGAGAGGAGGGACTGAGACAAGGAGCCCTTTCATGAAGACGCCACCACAGGGTAAGCTCCCTGAGGACAGTGGGTCTGATCTGTTTTGTTCACTGCAGCAGTACGAGAGCCAGAACAGAGCCCGGCACAGAGGTATTTAGTAAAAATGTGCCAAATAAATGAATGAGCCAGGACTTTAATTACCAGTGCTTGTTTGTTCAAACAACAGTGCATTCGTTCTCTTCTTCCTCAGCGATGGGAAGCAGAGCTGGGCTGCAGAGGAAGCACTTGCTGGGGCCTGCAGCAGGGATGAGGCCAGGGCCCTGAGAGTGGAGGTGCTGGTGTAGAGCACATGGAGCTGGCTGAGCAGAGCCCAGGGGCAATGTGTATTACGAATCAGAAGGGGTTAGCTTCAGAAGATAGATTAGTGTTAGCTGGTCAAGGGTCTGGTACACTGGGCTAGGGAGTTTGCACTTGGTATACGCAGGGGAATACTGACACAGGACAGTACTATCAAAAAAGAGATTATTTTGAGAAAACAGATGATAATAGGATGCTCTGACAAAAGGAAAAATTGGGGCTAGGGAGGCCATTTAGGATTATAATTTGGGGCGATAAAGATCAGGAGCAGTTTGGTCAGTAGGAGTGGAGAAGCAGGATAAGTGCCGGCGGCACTGAAACACACAACCAGCAGGCACCAGGGATGGTATGACTGGGCACAAGGACTAAAAGACAAAAGAAAGGCCCCATGCTACCCTGGCAAATAGTAGAGCCAGAGATACAAGCTCCGGCACAGGTCTACCCCACTCAGCACTGCTCTCATGGGAGGTGGCCCCACTGGTGCTGCAATCTAAAATTCAGAACCAGAGAGGTTGAGACTTCATTCCAGGTCACAGAGGCAGTTGGTGACAGATCTAAGACTGAACCAAGGATGCTGATGGCCCTTGCTATGCCCCTCTTTCCTCTTCAACACCACAATGAGAGTCTCCATTAATCTTCCAATGGTGCAACCGCAATTTCTAAGAAAGACACCCCTGCAGGAGGGCCTGTCTCTCTTGGCAGAACACCCTGTATTCTTTCTGTGGAGAGGAAAATGGGAGCTGGGGCAAGATACGTGACCTGCCCTGGCCTCCTGCAGTGTGTGCTCGCTGGCTACAGGAGTCACACACACAAGGCTTCCATGTCAGGTCGCAACAATGATGGCCTGTTTCTGGAGGCTCAGAGCTCTTTCTGCAATCCACTCTGCATGTCTGTAAGATAAGTTAGGAATGGCGTGTTTCCATGATACACTTCAGACAAGCCAGGCACTCAGCATATGACTCATGCTTAGCTCAGGAAGAAGCAACACCAGAACTGGGGAACCAAGGGTGCCAGCCAAGCACCCTACTCCATGTCCAAGTGGGGCTTTCTCAGGCTTGTTCAGACTCAAATTCAAAAGGCTGGAGCAGGAAACAGTGCACATGTAGAGGAGGAAGTCTGCATGAGACTGCGGATAATTTACATTAGGTGACTTCTAGACCAGTCCTGTGTAAGTACGCCTTCTAAGGGAGTAAACCTGAGCAGCAAACAGAGTGAGTGTTTGTTTTAAAGTGGGAACAATGCCAGGGCCAGAGTCTGAAAACAGCAACCACTGCCCACCCCTGAAGATTTCTGAGATAAAGCAGTTCATTAGATTTTGAAACTGATAGATAAGAAAAAGAGTTGCTAAGTGGATATCAAAAGACACTACAGTAATACCTTCGAAACTCTGAGGGAAAATAATTTTCAGCCCAGAAATGTATACCCAGACATGACATTAGCATAGAGGCTTTCAGACCTGTCCACTTCTCAGGAGACCTGAGATCCAGCACACAGGAGCTAGTGGGGCAAGGGGGTGGGGAGGCCAGGAAGACAGGGATGTGGCCAACGCATGGCCAGACCAAAGCAAGCAGAGAGGAGCAGATCCGGGGGATGCCTCCTGGGAAACAGATCCAGCTCACAAATGACCTGACATGGCGGATACTCCAGAGACTTTTATATGAAGATGATATTAGAGGGGAGGGAAGAATCACACGGATGCACAGAAACCTTCTCACCAGAAAACAACCCAAAATTGTAAAAGAAAATGTCATTGTAGTACCTATTGGGCTTATAGGGAACAATATTTACACAGTCATAAAAATATACACAGTAAATAACAAATTAATTAATAATTATAATACATATGTAGTTGAGTGGTAAAAAAGCCTAACTCCTAATCTACCAACATACAAGTCCAGATGTTAGAGATGAATACATCAGAAAATGTCAATGTAAGATACTGTTCCAAACAGTGAAGGTAACCCCACACGCTGCACAAGCACTGAAGGCGCAGCGGGAAGCGGGCTGCAGGTCCCAGGGAGGGAGGTGCAGTGCGCTGCCTTCCTTCATGAGCTGTTTGCTGCAGTTTACTTTTTTACATGTATGAGGAGTCTCCAAAAACTTCATGGAAAGATTCACACTATCTTTTAATTCTATTTTTCCACGAACTTTTTGAAGGACCCCCGTACGTGCATACATTACTTTGACCAAAGAGTAGCAATGAGCATTGATGAGCACTCACTTTGTGCCAGCCACTGTCCCCAGCGCTCTACAGGGGGGTCTCATTTAATCCTTGCAACAATCCTATTAGGTGGTACTCTTTGACAAGGAAATCAAAGCACAGAGAGGTTAAATAACTTGCCCAACAGCTCAATGCCCACAACTGACGGAGCCAGGATTTAAACTCAGGCAATGTGGACCAGAATCTGGAGATCATAACTTTAAAGGATGCCAGGAAAAGATAGTTTGATGAATTATTTTGGAAAAAATGACTTTCGCCTACTGATAAACCTAGACAGTCAAACCAATCAGCCTAACAGGAATGAGTAAGTAGAAAGCATTTATTTTCTCGAATCTAAAATCCTACATTTTTCTATCAACAACACAAAAATGCTGCCTAAACAGCCAGAGCAGCAGAAAAGAAAAAGTTGGAAAAAAATTGCAGTCACACATACTGTAGTTAAAAAATGACTAAGTTTCCTTGATATATGAATTTGTTGGAAAACCATTTATCACCAGCCTGTTTCTCTCTAGTGGAGTCCCTCAAGCCAAGAGCCATGTCATTCCCCTTTGACTGATTAATTAGCCAATCAGGGGACATTTTTCATTGTGAGATATGATGGTTTATTTCAGCTAATGTTTGGTCTCTAATGGCAACATATTAAAGCCAGCTCGGCTCTTTTAGCCCTGTGGAGTGACCAAAGGAAAGGAGAGAAGATAAATCAAAAGGGCTCCCTTCAGTCCTTAACAAAACCCCCAAGGAGCGAATGGCTGGAGGAAAGATCCTCCACCAGAGAGGAGAAAAAACAAATGAAAGAAAGGTACAGATGCTTTGAGCCAAGGGCAGCCTTTCTCATTTCTGAAGAGCCATAATTTATCCTCTCTTGATTTACAGACCACTGATAGAGCAGGCACCAAATAGTCAATATCTAGCGCTGCTTCCTTTTATCAAAAGCTGTGCTCAATAGGAAATGTGGCTCTGCAATGCTTCTTCCTCACTGAATGAGCTCACCTGCACCCCAAATCAGACAGAGCCAGTGAGTGTCAACCTCAAGCACAACTCACAAACCCAGTCACTCCAGCCAGTCTCCCACCATGCCACAAGTTCACTAATCGTCCTACTTCCCTGGGCCTCTGACAGGAACTGAAACACAGAGGAGGACTGTGAACGTGCACACATCCAGGAGACAAGCAGCACATCTCAGTCCACCGCTCGCACACTTAAGATGCTCTAAATGGCTGATCTCTGCTGTGCAATCCTACACTTAACCATCTGGCTTCTTGCCTCCGAATAAGCCAAAGATTACAAACTAGCTGTCTGTGTTAGATGAGATCACAAATGAGTTTCACTTGTCCTGAAGAGTATTTATCACCATCACTGCTGTTAGAACTAAGAATCTTGGAACTTCAGACAGGATATCATGGTTGCCTTCATTCCCCGCTGTGTTAAAGTCAGGCTATGCACACATTCACAGTTACACGCCTGGACCTCATCAGTTTGAGTTTGAGACCCGGGATAAGTTGTTGTTCACATTGCTCCTGCTTTTCTACACCTGACCATTCAGAGAACTCCTGCCCTTCATGCCTGACTCAACTATCAATTCTTCTCTGTAGCTGATCCTGACATTCCCAGTAAGAATTAATGACTCCCGTGTCTGTGTTACCACACTTCAACAACTGAATTCAATCAACAAAAACTGTACTGAGAACCTACTCCATGCCAGGCATGGTTCTAGATGCTCAGAAGTACAAAAATTCCTGCCCTTGATGGGGTTCTCATCTACTGAGGAAAGACACAAACAAACGGCCGAGTGAGTCAGACGGTGGTAACTGCTATCAAGACAAATTAGGAAAGGGAAGGGGGTACAAGAGGGCCAGGGGTTTTTGTTGTTCGCTTTCTCAGTTATACACAAGGTAATCGAGGAAGGCAGACTGAGATGATATTTGATCAAAAATGTGAAGGAGAAGGGGGTATGCCATTCCACGTGGGAGAACCACCAAGTGCTTAACTGAGGCAGGGGCATCAGCAGCAAGAAGCAGCGTGAGGATGCAGAGTGCGCGTGAAGAGGGACACAGAGCGGGAGCTGTGTGTGCGCATCTGGGGGAGGTACTGGGGGGACCACGCAAGATATCAGGCCACTGTAAGGATCTGGCTTTTTGTCTGAGTGTAAAGGGAACTTGGGAGGGTTTGGGACGTGGTAGAGACACGATCTCAATTACATTTTCAAAAGACCACTTAAACTGTGCTGGGGAAAACACACTATGGAAAAGACACTATTAGACTCTAATAGTGACTTTAACTTTATTACACCATGAATTCGTTGAAGAGGTAAAGATAAAAAGTCTGTATTGTTTTTGTATCTTCCACAACTGGAGCAATAACTGGCACCTACTAGGAACTCAATAAATGTTTACATTTTTATAACCCTTGAGGTTTTCTCTGCTTTTCCATTATTGTATAAGTACCAACAAATCATACTTCTTGTGGAAGAGAAAAAACCAGAAATGTATATAACCTGTAAGAGAATATCTTTTATATCTGGCTTCAAAAGTATTAATAGAAGTGAACACTGTACTAGGCACAAAGAATCATCTTGGTTCAAACTTAATATCCTTGGTAAATGATTTACTATTCTGTCTCAGTTTCCATGCCTCCAAGAATATTATGTTGCTCAGATGGATTTCAGTGAAAACAAAGGGAAGGACAATGGTTTCTCAGTGCCTCCTGCATGGAATGTCCCTAAATTCTTAGATGACATTCGATTCCATTGGTTAATGTCTCCAAAGGGAAATTTTCAGTGAGTTCTCTGGATAATTTGTACTATCACTCCCTCTTTAGATGAGAATATTCTTTACATCTGACTTAATCTCTGAAACACATATTAAAAATCTGCTTTCCTTTCCTAGTGTTAATGGAATTAGACTAATTTCCAGAATGAAGACAGAAATAGTCCTGCTTGGTACAGGTGCATAAACTAGGTGATCCTAAGAGACTTTCCATCCTTGGAATCTTATTATCTTTACACAAACAAATAAACGCTAAAATGCTGTAGATCTTTCGGGAATAAGGATAGTATCCAATCCATTTAGAAAGTCTTATTAAATTCAGTGCTATCATCTCCATGGACACTCAGTAAATGCTGCTGATGATAAATAGCTTCTATCTCAGTTTTTATCATTTTTAAAAAAGCAGTGAGTTTTGTTTTTGTTAGCTGGCCAGTATGGGGATACAAACCCTTGACCTTGGTGTTATAACACTGTGATCTAATCAACTGAGCTTACCGGCCAGCCTGAGTTTTTTAGACTCTAAACAAACGTCAAATACTGCTACCCAAAACTGTAGAGGACATCATATTAGAAGGCATTGTATTGCCTTAGTCATTACTTATCTTAAACATTAAATAAAACAAAGTTCATATGTTATGAAGTCCTTTATAATTGCTGTAATGGCAAAATGGCAACCAGAAGCCACTTTGCTACAGAACTTTAAGAAAGGGGACGACTTACCAGCAATGAGTGAGTTTAGTCCACACATTTACATTAAATATTGCTCAGCATATGATTATGTGCAAATGGATAAAAATTTTCTCATTTCTAAATTGTGTTTTAGTGGAAGTTACTATTCATCACATTAAAATTTGAGCATATTAATGATAATTACAATGGTGACAATGACCTTCACAGTAGCACCTAACACATGCATGGCACTTGCCAAGTGCTAGGCACTTTGTGAACAGCTTTGCACAGCTTGTCACGCATTTTCACTGATACTTTATCATCCCCTCTTTATGAATGAAGAAGCTAAGGCTCAGAGAGGCTAAATAACTTGCCCCACATCACACAGTCTTCAAACTACACATGGGCTCAAATGCAGGCACACCAGATGCTGAAGTGCATCTTTACAACACTGTACTCCACTGACGAGTCTCCCTTTGGAGGACACCAGAGGTACAGGCTACTTTATCAGATGACACAACTTCCTCACTCTACTGGTTAAGATGATTCTACCACGTTCACCAGCAATGTACAATCACAGAACCAGAAGATGATGAACCCTTAGACAGCCATTCTATTATCCATGTAACAAACCACCCTGAACTCAATGGCTTAAAACAGCAGCAACGACTGCTTTATCTCACCCTATTTCTGTGGGTCAGCAATTTGAGGAAGGGCTTGGCTGGGCAGTTCTGGCTCAGGGTCCCTCTCCTGTGGTTGCTGCAAGATCGTCAGAGCTGGCTGAACGGGAGCTGGCCAGGCACTCCTCTGTCCCCACACAGCCTCAGGGCACCTGCATAACTTACTGACCATGGCCTCTCCACGTGGGCTGGTGTTGGCGTTGGGTTTTTTCACAGCCTGCTGGCTCAGGGCAGCCTGGTGGTTCAGGACTACTTACATGAAGACTTCCAGAGCAAGTGTTCTAGTCAACAAGGCCCCAGCAGTCACACAGCATCCCTACTGCTAGATTCTACTGGCTACAAGCAAGTCCCAGGCCCGCTGAGAAGGGAGGGAGGGGCCTGGGCCCCACCTCCTGTGAGGAAGTGGTAAGGCTCAATCCAGAGGGGCGGGTGGAATAGGGGGGTATCGTTCAGTCCATCTTTGGAAAACAGAATCTACTACAAGAACATATTCAACATTCCCATTTCATAGATAAGAAAACTGAGTCTACAGATAGATTAGGAACATCCAAGATAGCTAACTTCACCTTGACACTCAACATCTCCAAATAGCTCTTTGAAATCTTGAATCTGCTAGACAAATGACTTGCTATTTTATCTCAAAATTATTTGATTTCTTCTTTGAACACACCAGAGTCCTTCCATATTCATCTCCTAGAGAGAGAACATACGTAGATAAAGCCAAAATTGCCCAAGTGCTCGCAGGTGAGAGTCAAAAAGAAGAATCCAAGTACTGTCCTTCCCTTCACAGTCTAGAAGCATGCAGAGTTGGGGGTGGGGGGCACTGCACTGCGCCCAGCCTCCCAGCTAGCACGAGACTCACACAGGAAATTGAGCATGAGGGACGTCCCACAGCTGGCCAGCCTCACCAGCCCGTACTGCTTCCTTTTTCTGAGCAGAAACCTTTCATCCATCAGTACTCATTCATCCTTTTTCCTAACTGCTCGTCTGCTAAACACACCCAATTCTCTCATCTGCTCCTGTGCCTAGCATGCTTTCCAGACACCTTTGTCCCCAAATGCCATTCTCTGAATGCACTCCTTTAAAATATGACACCCAGGCCCCAACAGAACAGTTCAAACAGTCACCGGTGCAGAAAACCAGCGAGAGCCTGCTGCTTTCAGCATGGAGGCACAGCACTTGTAACGCAGCCTCAGCTGAACTCAAGGCGCGTGCCGCGCTGCAAGTGTTGGCTTAGGTTAAACTTGTGGCCAGGCTACCCACCCTACCCTCTAACTTAGGTTTTGTCTAACTGCTACCAAATTAGATCTTTCCAGGATCAAATGAGACTTCACCTATCTTCATAAAATTTCAAATTGAAGAGGTAAAAAAGTTTTGGCTAACAGTCCCAGCTTAGAGAGATTATTTTGAATCTTGTTTCTGATAAAAATTCTCAAAATGATGCCAAGAATTACTGAAGTGATTCACTGCTGGAAAAAATCAACTTTAGAACTCAAGTGTATTATTTGGCTTGTTTGTGAGCTTAGTTTAACTCTATCTCTAAATAAAAGGTTCTTCATTAGAAGATTACTTTAGCAACTGCTGTGCTGGGAAAGCTGCCTGTCTGTGGAGTGCTGATGCCAGGTCTGGAGCTAGGAGAGGCTGGGAAGGGGACAGAGGCTGCAGGAAGATCCACACTCTGTATACCACTTACAAAACTCAACCTGACTCACCAACACAGGCACTGGCATGAAAATTCAGAACAAAAGGAGAAACAGCCTTTAATTCAAAGACATTTCACGTAAAAAATTAAAATTTTTTTTTAAAAAAAGGACTTTTCTTTTCTCAGTGATCTTCCGTACGAGGTAGTTAAGGCGCTGAATCCAACCAGAGGAAAGAAAGGTACAAAACAACTCATTAGGGCCGGCCCGGTGGCGCACTGGAGAGTGCGCCTCTTGGGAGTGCGGCGGCGCTCCCGCCGAGGGTTCGGATCCCATGTGGAGACCAGTTACTGCTCGCTGGCTGAGCGCGGTGCGGGCGCGGCGCCGGGGGTTGCGATCCCGTTGCCGGTCAGTAAAAAAGACAAAAAAAGGGGGGAAAAAAAAAAAAACTCATTAATTCAGCCAAACAAAAGAGAAGACCCTGCTTGGAAAACAGGTTTCAAACTGGATAATCATCAAGAAATGGGGAAAAAAAAGGGATCCACGATAACGCAGATGAGATGAGAAGGAACCACAAACTGCAAAGTCGTGTTCTGCTTCAAAAGCAAAAGCCTTTAGTGCATGTAAATTTTTTTTTGTTTTTTTTTTTTGTCCTTTTTGAGACCGGCCACACCGCGCTCAGCCAGTGAGCGCTGTGAGCACACCAGTCATCCCTATATAGGATCCGAACCCGCGGCGGGAGTGCTGCTGCACTCCCAGCACTGCACTCTCCCGAGTGCGCCACGGGCTCGGCCCTAAAAGCAAAAGCCTTTAGAAGAACTCAAGGACAGTGGTCATTAACTGGGTGTCCACAGAGAGTAAGAGAAACACTCACAAGGCTTCTAACTTAATCAGGACACGGGGTGAAGAAGCTGACAGTTATTTTCCCAGGAGCCCATGCCAGAAGCACACTGTTTAGAGAAGCAGTGAGAATATTGGTAACACATTCTCAATTCTTGCTATGGTTTAGGAGTATTTTCTCTAGTGATAAGGCTCAATCAGGAAACAAACTGGATACAGGAAGGAAACTGGGAAGGTGGGGGAGGAAAAAAGTGAGAGAGGAAAAAAAAATAAGAGTATCAGGAAGTTCAACCAGATAGGAACTAACGGAATTTGTTTTTCAGTGTCTCCAACTGCAACGTGCAAACCGAGAAGAGACACATGCACACATGCTCGTGTACATGACTCTTGGTAGACACTGGCTAACACAGGTACCTGCAGCAAATCTCAAGGGGCCCTGGTAATTTCAACTCAATATATTCGATCATTTCTTTGTCTCTGCAGAAAGTGCACACATCTTCAATTTAAGTGCACTCCAATCCAGAGTTACTGTCTTCCAGTTAACATAGTACAAAAATGGTAGGAAAAGAAAGAACCTGGAAATCAGAAACATACAAGCAGCCACGTCCACACAGAACAGTCTATTAAAAGCTTTCTAAGTAATCCCTGTTTGCAGTGATCTTTCACTGCTCAAGAAAATACTTCTAAATAGCCAGATTCAGCTACAGAAACAGTGCCTCTTGACAGCCCCCGCTGCTTGAGGGGTGCTAAGCACCAACAAAGTCAGAGCAGAGTCCCTGAAGCGATTCAAATGCTTTAACTTTTACAGGAATGAGAAACAGTCAAAGCTACAAAAAAACTATTCTAGAGTATAATACAACGTCTGAAAGCTAATTTCTGGTAAATTACATTGATTTTTAAAAACATAAAATGGGATAAACAAACATTCATTCAATAATCCTTTCTCAAGAATCTACTTTGTACATCTGTAGAATATGCTTGACATGGGAGGGAGATCAATGAGTATTTCCCACCCAGAAAAGAGATATTTATTGACCAAAACATTTCAAAAGCTATTTCAAATATCAACTCTGAAGTTATATGAGCCATGATTTTTAAGACAAGTAACAAGCCCATTTTTTTAAAAAAGCAGTACAATGAGATTTGATCACTAAATTCCTGCCATGTGGCCAAGTGCTGAATCAACCACGTGCCAGGACCCAGAAGTGAGGACAGTACAAATTCTCTCTACATTGTTCACTGTCTGGTGGCAGATGCAGAAGTCCATGTGTAAAATACAGGGTCATGTCTTCATCAGATGATTGAAGGTCAGAGAGAGGACAGAGGCATGACTGAGATCTCACAAAAGTGTCCTGAGCATCTTGTGGCTAGCTTGCAGTGCTACTGTTCTGTTTTAATGTAATTTTACTTATATACATATATATTACATTCAAATTAATTATGAGATCAGATTCTTGGCTTGGCATAGTTTGTTCCACCACAGAATACAAAACTCACCCCTAGCATGCTTACACAAAACATTTACATTTTAAGCGACTTTTTTTTTGGATGGGGAAGACATTTTTTTATGCACATTCATCGATTTTAAAGCTTCTTTGTAGATTAAGGACTCCTTTGAAAGTCTGATGAAAGTTCTGAACTTTATCTATCCATACATAAATGAGTACCCACACACAAACTTTGCACGCAATTTAAAAGAGGTCACCAACCTCGCTATGGGTGTTCCCTGAGATACTGCCCAAGGAGCTCTCCAATACCAACATGTTCCAGACAACAAACTATCATGTGATGATGACACCACTCTGTATTTCTTATCACTTTACAGTGTAACATACTTCTGAAACTACTGAAGTGACTTAGTTGACAGGCTTGGACTTTAAAGACATCAACCAGCTTGACTTCTGCCTAGAGTCCTGTATGATAAAAGACATAGACTCTAGCATGAGTAAGTGCAGGAGGTAGGTCATGAGCACTACAGTCAGCCCATAATACCCAGGTACTGCCCACTGCCCATCTGAGCAGACTCAGCACAAACTGTGAGATCAAGCGGTCCACACCTGCGATACTCTATTTCTAATCAGACAACTCTGTTAGTAGCAGTAGCTGCTGGGGGCTAGGGACGGTGGTGGAAGGGGTGTGCGACTATCACTGGGGGTGGCATGAGGGAGATCTTTGTGGTGATGGAACAGTTCAGTGTCTTAACTGAGACAGCGGTGACAGAATCCACCCATGTGATAAAGGGGCACAGAACTACACACACAGACTGTACTGATACCAATTTCCAGGTTTCGCCTGGCACTATAGTTATGTAAGATATAACCACTGAGGAAAACAGGGCAAAGGGTGCATGGAGCCCCTCTGTACTATCTTTGCAACTTCCTGTGAATCTATAATTATAAAAATAGAAAGTTAAAAAAAAGCCCTCATGACCATTAATTAAGGGCTGCAGATGTTTTTTGGATATAAATATAAATTCGAGAGGCCAGAAGATACACAAGTAACATAGCATCTGTGTTCCAGAAACTTGATCTAACTCCTTCTTCATACAGCCTCCAGCTCCCACAAGGACACAGCGCCCTTCCTAAGGCTGGCCCAGGCATCTGGTCACATGCTTCTGAACCTGCAATAGCTCACCTCCGACTGAAGGCAAAGCACTGGAGTTCTGAAATTTAAACCATTATTTTCCACAAAATGAGAACAATAGCCACTTTCCCATAAAATTATGATAAAATATTTACCACAGGCATCTTTGACACAGCTCAAAGAAAACTGTGAAAGCATATTCAGTTAAATGTAAATATTTTCTTAAAAAATGCAAAAAAGTTCATTAACGGTGGTGGTAATGGGGTATGGGGAAAGAACACCGATTCTGGAGCTGGAGAAACCTGGATTTAAATCCCACTTGTGCTTCTTTGGAGCTTTCTAATAATTCTCTCTGGGCCCCAGTTTCCTTACTGCTGAGAAGGAGACACTAACGCCTGCCTCATAGGACTGTTATAAGTATTGCATGAGATGGTATTGTGTCTAATACAGGGCTTGGCACACATTCAATAAAAGTGCAGTTTCCATGACAACAGTCAGGGGCTGCAGAAATTAAAATTAGCAGGCTTGCCTTAACGTGAGACAGACGATAGTGCCCAGGCCAGCAATGTAGTCACTGCCCAGGTTCTGTAACCCTCGAAACCAAAGACAGATCAGGGTCAGCATCTTCCCCAAAGCACCCAGAGAGGGAGCCCTGTGTTAACTTTCTATACTACCGTGACTTCTGCAACTCTTACAGTGTCTGACCTCCAGGAGCACCTTGGCCTTTGCCAGTGCTGCTATGGGGTCAAGGGAGAAAAAGCAAAGCAATGTTCCTTCCAACAGAACAGGAGCCAAAAGAGGGTGTTCAGATATGATCAAGGGCCTTGCCCTCGGCTACAAGGGCTGTTATAACTAACATGGTAAGGTTTCTTAGCAACAGTTCATCCAGGAAGGAATAAGTGTACCTGAATGAGAGCAAATTCAATATACGGAAATCCACATGTCCGCCAAAGATAAATTTAGAAGCAACTCTGCTTTACAGAAAAATCTTTTATTTGGTACCTTAAATGTAATTAGATTTAAATAGATTCTACTTCCTATACCCATGTAGGTATATGTCTAATGTACAATACTGCACAGGCCCTGCTCCTCAGAGTGTGCATAGACCAGCAGCCTCTGTACACACCTGGGAACTCAGACATGCACATTCTCAGGCCCCAGCCAACACCCCAAGAACTGGAATCTGCAGTTTAACAAGCTCCCACATGATTTACGTACATGTTAAGATCTGAGAAGCCCTGTCCTCAGCAATATTTGTGACACTAAAGCCAGAAACTGTCCCAATGTAGTTGCATATCAGGGCTCCCACCAGTGTTCTTTACCCTTACTCCTTACCACACATTAGAATAATCACTGGGGAGACCCTTTTTTTTAATTAAAACATTTTTCTTCTTTTTTTAATACTGATGCCTGGACTCTAACCCAAGATTTGGATCTAATTGGTCTGGGGTGGGAGCCTGGCATTAGCATTTATTTAAAGCTCCTTAGGCAACCTGGGGGCAACTGCTGTTGAGAACCACAGCTGCAGACCAAGAGCCGCACCTGCTAGAAAACTGCCTCACCAACAGTTAGGACTCACATGCACCATCAGAAGAAAACATTAGATGGAAATCTTGCACAGAACATGGTTTTATTTCAAGGCTGATCATCTCTATACCAACTGGACCAAAGTAGATTTTCCCTGGGCTAGCACAAGGGAATTGTTGCTGAAACTCTTCCTCAGACACAGGCAAACTTCTCACTTTAACGTGATTACCAGTGGCTACACTGCCAGAAAGTCAAGCAACACTGAAGAGTGTTGAAAAACCTCATGGCACCCAATACCGGTAAATCTTCAAATAAAAGTCTAAGAGGATTAGAAACCACTAATCTACAACAAAAAGCTTTCTACACTTACCACACAAATTCTTTTAAAGTTCCACCAAAAGCCCCCCCCCCCCAAAATATTTTCTTCTCTGCTGTGTTCACCTGCAACGTTTCAAAGTGGGTGCTGAAGAACAGGGTTGAAGGTGGTGGGGTGGCAGCAGGGAGAGAAGGGAGGGTCAAGTAATCCAAAACAAGGTTTGGAAAATCTGGTGCCGTGGAGCATGAAACAGAGAACTAGAAGAGAGAGGAGGTTGTCACCCAGGGAGCAGGGATGGGCTGATCAAAGATACAGCATAACAACAGAAGGAGCTGGCAGGGTGGTGTACAAGAGAGAAAGGGGATGTAAAGCTGGGTTCTTCTTGAGGACACTGAAATCACGGAGCACAGTCAGAAGAAAGGGGTTGGAGGAGAGGGCGGAGATAAGCCAGGTGCAAAGTCCTCAATCAACAAGGGAGTGCAGCCTAATCCTGGGCGACCATAACCACAGAGGGGCAGAAGTGTGACAGAAGACAGCTCTTTCAACAGCCTGATGTCAGAACACCTCCTACCTAAAGACATGCTGCTTTTAACATAACTCAGCACAGACTGCACAGGCACCACCCACTCCTCAGCAAGCCACTGGAAGCCACTGGAAGCCGGGTCTCCTTTATGGGGCCCGCTTCCTCCTTCCTCACCCTTCTAAAGTTGCAGGGGCAGAAAAGGGCTAAAAGACCTAGGAATTGAGACCCAACCTACAAAGGAAATTGCCAAACAAAATTTCTAATCATAGGTAATTCTTAAATCTCTACAAATAATATTAAGCAACACATATATATACCACCCTGGAAAAAAGATCTGTCAGTCTGGAAAAATGCCAGAATAACTGAAGCAAGTCTTTTTTGTTCTACAGTCACCAAGGTCCGTGGCTAAGAACCAATAAAGGATCATAAGTACAACATACCAGATCTGCTAAATAATCACTGTAGCAGCCATATATTCCAGCTTTTCTTAGACAATACCAAATTTAAATATTTTATCCCCTTACCTTCAGATATCTACAGTTCAAAAATTCTAATATTTTGATTTCCAAACTACATCCAGGGCTGTCTCTTACACTTGGGAATGGCACACAAACTGTGTAATACTGTACAGCACAACCTAATGAAGAGGATGAAAAGAGTTACAGGCTCATCCTAGTTTTGTCTCCTAGTTTTGAAACGAGCAACACTGCACAATGGAGGAGGTGCCCATCTGAATCCCTCCCAGATGATACTGACCCAGTGCTGTCTCACAACGCTTATGAGATGGAGCGGACTGACCTTAGAGTATGCATATGACACTCTTCCTCACCAGCCCACCCTCCAGATGCAGCGATGCAGTCTGAACAAAACAAAACAAAATCCCCACGTGTCACCTCCCCCTCTCTCGGTTACGGAAGACACATTTTCCCCTTTGAATATATCAGCAATGGGTATTCTTTCCCAAGTTTAATCTAGTCCTTTTTTTTAACCAAGAAAAGAAAACACAGGTAGCACAAATCTTTTTTAGACTCCCTATAAAACTACTGTCTACCAACTATTACTATTATTAAAAAGGATCACATTTAGCCTTTGCATGAAGCCTCTACATATGTTTTCTTTGTTTTGTTTTTGGATACCTTTGCCTAAAATATACTACTAGTGATAGGTATAAAGGGTGCTGTGCAAAGCTGGAAGTCATACAGTGCTGAAACAGAACACATCAACTGTCTGTGGCTTGATACCTCAGGAGTCTTCTTACTCTGTCTTTTCCCAAAAATGCAGTCAAGATCTGTTTTGCTCCGAGATGACAGATCCTTCCCTAGAAAAACAACATGGTGCTTTTCAGTAAGACCACTCTTTCTAAAACAAGGAACACAAATATAAATTATGCAACTCCTGAAAGGAAAAGGGATTTTGGAAAAGAAACAATTCTGTAATTACTGACTTTCTGTCCTCCCCCTTCACAGATTACAATTCTTTAATTAACAAATAAAATTAGATTGAAAAACCAAGTAAATGTTTTTGAACCAGAACCCTTAACATTATTTTCTTAATTGTACAAACAACCTAGAGTCCACAGACTGCAAGGAAAACTAAATTCTCAAAAGCTAGCCCTACTACTGGTATGCCTACAAGGTTCAACTTCTGGCTCTCTGGGTTCCCCATTTATAAAATAGATCTCATTCACAGAGACATGAGCTACTTATTTAGGATTATGAAATGCACAATAAAAAATACTGCTAGACACATAGCTTCAAACCCCACATATACATATGAATGACATATAGGAGGCTCAATAATTATTAATTGAATGAATGAAAATTTAAAAAGAATAACAAGATAAAAAATATTTCAAAAAATTCTTTTTAAATGTTCTTTACTTTTATAGCTATATCATGTTTATTGCTACGTAATGAGAACAGGAAATTAAATTGCTGTGGTAAAAACAGTGTTCAAAAGAATCTATGATTCTTATTTAAAAAACTAAACCCTTTAACTTAATTTCAAACCCACAAACCAACTAATTTAAAATTCAGTTCCTTGGAATTTCCATATCTACCCAACACTACTCTGTGAGTAGTAGGCCAAATCTATCCCCATTTGACAACTTCATGCTAAATGCATTTCTAAAACATTACTAGTCCATGTAAAGCCTTGAGGCTCTGGGGGAGGGAGGGTCTGGGCCAGACACAGGAGTCTGTGTTTGGAGTTGGAAGCCTGACTGCTGTCATGGACTCACTTGTCTCCTCAGTTTCCAGCAGCCAACTGACTTGGCAAAGCCATGTCATGACCCAGAAAGTTCTAGTTCACTGACTATCACTGGGGCATTCAAATGCTATTGCTCAGTGACTTCATGAAATTAAAAAACAAACACCCTTCAATTTAATGCAAAACCAGGTGCCAAAACCAGTTTCACAGGCAGCAGTATCAGATTAAACAATCCAGTCAGTGTGACCTGTTCCTGTCAGAAGGGAAGGTTCCTCGGTGGCCCCATAGGTTACTATCTCCTTCCTACCTGAGCTAGAAACTAAGCCCTTGTAGTTCTAATTTATGATTAAATAGAACCCATACAAGAAGATCCTGCCCCCCCTCCCCCCAAAAAAAAACCAAACCTACATGAGAACAGAATGGAGCACAGCACGGATAGGAACTCGGGAAATGAACCAGCAAAGTAGGGAAGAAAATTGGTGGTGGGGAGGGTGGACAAACTCTTGGGCGGAGCAGGGGTAGAAATCTATTCACAGCCTCATCTTCAGCACAACCTGTCTTCCAGTGCAAAGCACATCAGGTGGCAGTTTCTATCTCAGAAAAGGGATGGAACTAAGTTCAAATGAGCACTGGCTATCTATCCCTAAGCTATCCTCTGGAATGGCAGAGGCACCCTAAAAGGAAATGCAAATTAAGATCTCTTTACATCAATTCAGCTAAAAGGAATGCTGAGGGAATAAGGAAGAAGAGGCACACGCAAGATCACAATTCTAAGACAGGGTGTCAAAACATGAACACACAGATATAAAAAAGAATCTACAAGTCATAGGCAGAAGTGCCACACCGGTGGAGACAGTAAGCTGTACCAAGTAAGGTGCGTTTGTGTCTACCCCACACTTAAAGTTTTGGTGATGGGCTCTTGTATCAGAAATTTTTATCCTTTAGCAAAGTTCACTTAAGTAAATGTAGAAACCAGGATTGTTACAGGCCTTGCTCTGGACTTGATCTGGAAAACAAGAACACAGAGAAGAAGTAAGAGTCAGAGACCAACGGAAAGGATCGGAAAGGTGCATGAAAACATGAAGATGGGAGCGACGCTGAGATAGTCTTTCATGGTCCTGCTTAACAGTTTGTAAACATGATAAAATTACAGCCACTTCTGAGTATAATATACATGTTAAAAGTGAATTTTGAAAGCTCAGTTCTGAACTATGTTTAAAACACTACAAATACTGTTGATAAATCTAGATCTTAGAGAAAGTGACAATAAAACAATGGAATAGACTAGAAAACATGTGTCATCTATCTGGATTAAGTTCATCTATCTTTCAGTTTTCAACTGGCCATAACATTTCGAGGAACAGGAAGAAAGGCTCTGGTAGCCAAACTGATGTAACAAGAGTCCACGCAAGAAAGAGCAGATACTTTCACATAAGAGCTCTTTTCTTAGAATCAGTTCAGCTGTTTGTCTAACAATCATAGCATCAGGTCTTCCAGTCTATCAGAGGAGTAAATCAGAAGGGAGGTGTTGTAAATGTGCCTACCGCTACAGTCAGACACATTTACAATACCAAGACGTCCACGTGGGAAGCAACCAAGACTAAAAAACAGACACAGGAGCTTAATAATCGCAGTAATTTGGAGCCACTTAGTTTAAGGGCAAAAGCAATAACCCAACAAGCTCTAAGGAGAAAACTGTATTACAGCACTGTATTGTGACTGACGATGAAAAAAAAAAAAAAAAAAAAAACTA